>NW_021134397.1:0-125119 GCF_004193835.3 Ostrinia furnacalis | reverse complement strand
TTATTTTCTTTATCTTCCAATATGCCTCTAGTAGTACAAGCATGTGTATCTTCTATTTCTTCATCAAGTACCACCAATTCATATTGGATTTCTTCATTATTTATCAATTCCTGATCTTGCGTATTTTGAGTTGATTCCTCCTCTNCCGAATATTCGGCCGCCGAATATTCGGCGCTTCGGCCGACAGCGTTGCCGAATATTCGGTATTCGGTATTCGGCCAAATCACTATTCGTGGCAACTCTACAGTAAACATAACAATTTAAAAGGTTATGGAAAGGTAAAAAAAAACTGAAAACTATTTTGTCGTCAAACGATCTTGTTTTTTACGAATGTATTGAAAGATTTAATTAATAAATTACTCAAAATTGAATTTAAAGCTTTTAATGTTGTTACATGTCTGTGAGCGAGAGCGATTTTCATCGTATTCAGGATAACTACTACTTTTGTCTGAAACCTTGTATTTCTTGTTTTGATACGATGGGCAAGTTAGGGTTGACAGTTGCTGTACTGCTTCATGTTATTATTAACTAGCTGTTGCCCGCGGCTTCACCCGCGTGAAATTTATTTTGTCACATTATCGTCATAAATTATAGCCTGTGTGTTATTCTGAGTTATAATAAACAATAATATTGTAAAGTTTCATCAAAATCCGTTCAGTAGTATTTGCGTGAAAGAGTAACAAACATCCAGACATCCAAATTTTCGCATTTATAATTNAACGTTTTTTATCAGAGGTTTATAAGAGTGTTTTAAGCCTATCAAACGTTTTAGCTAATGTAGGTTTTAAACCTATATTAGCATTTTATTATGAATAAGACCGTTAAAATATTATCTCTAGGAACTTTTCTTGATTCCCTTTTTCAGGAATTATTTCAAACTCGGGGCGAACTGAATGTTTTTAATATTTTTAAGGACAGGATGTCTGTTGTTGTGAAACCCTATTTAATGCAAATAAATTATATTTGATTTGATTTGATTTGATTTGATTTGGGTATGCTAGAAATATTCGTTTAATAGGTCCATGGAAATTCCCTTGACTCTTTTTACGAAGAGAAAAATTAGAAAAAAATCCTAGAATCATTTCAAATAAGAAACAAATTTCAGAATAACAAATTACAGAATTTAGATATTTTTTAAAGGTAAGTACACGTCCACTGTCTGAATGCTGGCATTACACTCTCCTATGTTCTTCTCATTAATTTCGTTGCGGGTCCAGTGATGATTGACCTTCACTGGTTGGGTTTTTAGACAAGCTGTAGATCCTGGCTACACAGGAGTTGCAGCGGTGGGAACGAGAGGTGGGAATAGTCTCGAATGTGAAATCGTACAAAGAAAACTAAAATTTCGTGCCGTGCGTGCGGTGATTCCAGCGCTGGCCAAAAAGATATTTGGCTAAGCCAGCGGTTCCCAAACTTAGGTATTTTGTCTACTGCCCACTTTGAGAATAAATTATTTTGAGCGCCCCCATTAAATTTTCAAGAGTCAAATGCTCAGTCGGTGTCTAAGAGTCCTCCTAGTACATGATATTATAAATCGCCTCCCAAGCCTCTACACAATGCCCCGAGTTCTTCCGGGGTCTCTTAACGCCCCCCTTTATGCCTGCAGCGCCCACAAGGGGGCGTTATCGCCCACTTTGGGAAAGACTGATTTAGGTCCATGGAAATTCCCTTGACTCTTTTTACGAAGAGAAAAATTAGAAAAAAATCCTGGAATCATTTCAAATAAGTAACAAATTACAGAATTTAGATATTTTTTAAAGGTACACGTCCAGTGTCTGAATGCTGGCATTACACTCCTCCTTTGTTCTTCTCATTAATTTCGTTGCGAGTCCAGTGATGATTGACCTTCACTGGTTGGGTTTTTAGACAAGCTGTAGATCCTGGCTACACAGGAGTTGCAGCTGGGAACGAGAGGTGGGAATAGTCTCGAATGTGAAATCATACAAAGAAAACTAAAATCCGTTTCTTGCGTGCGGTGATTCCAGCGCGGGCCAAAAAGATATTTGGTTAAGCCAGCGGTTCCCAAACTTATTTTGTCTACTGCCCACTTTGAGAATAAATTCTTTTGAGCGCCCCCATTAAATTTTCAAGAGTCNCCCCCCCCCATGGGCATTTTCTCATTTCCGAAAGGAATTTAAAATGAAAAAGAAATATTTGACGAAAGAAAAGTTTTAAAATTAACAGGCATTAATTAAGCAATCTTATTTGCTAGATTTTAACGGGAACAGAAAATAGAATTAAATAATATATTGTAACACACACACACAGCATTATGAGTAGGTACTACCCTCAGGTACTACCCTCAGGTACTACCCTCAGGTACTACCTAACGCCCGTATTCACAAACATTACTATGAGGTGTCACAGTGCGCTTGGACGTATAGGGTGACACACGAACCATTTGACCATTTGCTGCGTCACTTAAGTAAGCAAGCATCGTTTGTGAATACGGGCGTAAGTAGGTATTTAATTTTGTGTTAAGTAGTGCCAAACAAGATAATGTTTTCTCCCATATTTTATTTTATTTATTTATACTTCAGCACACAAAGTAACAAATGCACTGTGGCCACGAGTCAACCACGGGTCATGCAGAAAGAGTAAGGCGGTGCAAAAAAAAATACATTTTTGATAATAAACCTACTTACATAAGATTACATAAAATAAATAACATAATACAAATAAATATAATAGACATACACATAAATACATAAAAATAATAATATTATAGATGTACACATCACTCATGTCTGAGATAGCGCGAAAATGGAGAAAAAAGGTCATTCCTTGAAATGTTTGCGCAGAGCCTTTTTGAAAGTAAATTTGGAAGAAGGTTTGCGTAATTTGGCCAGAAGGCCGTTCCAGAGCTGTACAGCGTATTTTCACGCTATATCGCTTCCCTTTACACCACCCCCCAAAACGTTGGTCCGAATGTTACACAGATGTTTGTAAAATAGTGTAAATCCACTAACGTTTCCACACTATTAAGATTTATATGCTTACTTGACCACAAACGGTGTTAATGGGACCATAGGCATCGAAATTAGACATTAAAATGCTACACAATAAAGTTAAGCGTAGAAGCCTCTGTCCAATAAGCCTAGTTAGTTTTCCCTCGATTTCGTACGCGTGGATCCCGTTTTACCCCCTAAGGAGTGGAGTTTCGTAAAATCCTTTCTTAGCGGATGCCTACGTCATAACATCTAACCTGCATGCCAAATTTCAGCCCGATCCGTCCATTGGTTTGGGCTGTGCGTTGGTTGATAGATCACTATGTCAGTCAGTCAGTCACCTTTAAGTTATATAGGTATATTTTAGATTAGCCTACTTTTAGTTGGCCGATAGTTGGGTCGGGCTGTTAATCAGTAAGGACATGGATGAAAGTGCGCACATTACACCGATTTGGTATCGGCTGATTCTTCATACAAATTAGAATCGGGCCCAACTATCGGCCAACAAAAAATCGGTGGTCTACGCATAGGCTTTAATGCGATAAAGTTCAACTCAAAACTCGATTAAATTAAATAAACAATTATGTTAAAATTGATGGAGAAATCGGTGAACATACAAATAAATGAATTTAAAACTTCTTCCTTTGTTTGAAGTTGATTTGAGAGCAATTACTGCCTTTTTAAACTAACTACTGAGAACCTCTGTCCTAAGGTGACAGCTTTGATAGGAAATTGTAGAGAGCCTACTGTCTGATTCTATATTATTCCACCTATAGGATTATTAATTCTAAATATTGAGACTATTTAGATATGGTATCGATATAATAAGAGAAAAGATTTGACTGTTTGTTTATAATGGTTCTGGAACTACTGGACCGATTGATCCTACAATATACAGTACGACGAAGTTTGCCTTGTGTTTTACAAATAAATAATCCAGCGTTCAGAAAAGAACCTTTTAAAAACAGTTTCTGCTTTAAAAGCATAAATAAACCCACCGCGAAAGCATTTTAATTTAATCTTTTATTTATTAAGTACTTTTTAGCCGTCGCCTTATCTCCTGTCAGTGACAACGTAGCGCCGAAAGAAAGCGCCGAATGCAATCTCCACATTTCAAGCATTAGCTTTGAAAGCGTCCATTAGGTGTTTTCATAGACAAACTAGAGCCATAGAGTTAGCAAGCTGAAGGGGCAATGGACAGGGCACATAGTACGCAGAACTGACGGCCGATGGGGCAGCAAGGTTCTGGAGTGGAGGCCTTACTGGAAAGCGCAGCGTAGGACACCCTGACGACCTCACAAAGGTAGCAGGAAGGCGCTGGATGCAGGCCGCTACCAAACGGCCATTGTGGAAATCATTGGGGGAGGCCTATGTTCAGCAGTGGACGTCCTAGGGCTGAAATGGTGATGATGATAAAGATGAGATAGAGTTTGGCAGTCTTCCAACAGGGAGAGAAGGCGGGAGATCGTGTGGAGAGCTGTATCAGCCTCTACAACCGACGTGAACGCTACGACGTGATCACGACCGCTCTACTAAGAACAAAACGACTAAGAAGTAGGTATAGCCAAAGTGCGAAGACAGTAAATAAAATTGGGACTTGGTAAAGGAGGTTCTGTTTTCTTTGGAACAGAAAAAATATAAGTTTTCAAGAATATGATATGGTTGTAGCTCTTGGTTGTAGTCTCCCAGGATTTCAATTTCCTGGGAAGTCGGAGTGGAAAATGGGAAAGATGGACCTACAGTAGTCCTGAGTTCCTGACTACACAAGAGTTGCAGTGTAGGGAACTCACTCTTTTTCATGTACTTATAAATCCACGAGAGACAAGCCGCGGATTCGTAGAAAAATTCCCATCACTTCTTTTAGTAAACTCAAATGTTTTTCATGCTATATCTTGTCAAATAGTACCCCGCATGTGGCGTCTATGTAAAAGTTAGTGGTCTGTATTCGATTCCATCGAATGTTTTCGCGGGAAACCTTAAAAACACATCAATTCTGGCGCAAAGACCCAGTTTAGATTCGATTCTGATAAAATTAGTTTCGCTAGAGTTGCTAGTTTGACAGTTAAAATGTTTGTGGCTTTCCAGAAAGTTTTCGAATGGATTTTAATTTTGGAGAGAATATTTCCGAGAAAGTAAAAAAACAAACCTCAATTGACTTCGGAGCCAATAATATAATTGGCTCGAACCAATAATATTAAAGCCAGAAGTAAGTATTTAAGCCATGAAAGCACAGAAGTAATATAATCCATGTAGGTTTTGGCAATTTTGTTAGGTGCTAAGTTATACGTATTAGTTATATCTATTCACGTTTTATATTTTTAGCCTAGGCGCAGTCGGGCTGTTAATCAGTATGGAGATGTATGAAAGTGCGCACATTATACCGATTTAGTATTGGCCGATTCTTCATACAAATTAAAATCGGGCCCAACTATCGGCCAACTAAAAGTCGGTGGTCTGCCCGTAGGCAAATCAATCCTTTTTGTTTGATCACCTATAAAAAACACCCTGTATATTGCACCCTTATCATTCATTTACATTGTAAATGTAACCTAACATGATAGCGTCACCTCAAAAACCTTATTCCAAATATTTGGAGCTGACCAGCAACACCGTGTCTCTCAAAAATATCTTCTAATCCCTATAAATAAAGTCTAAAGTCCGATATCAATATGAAATGACAGTTCTCGTGATATGTCACATAATTGAAATAGGTTCGGTAGGTTCATTTTCTATAGAAAACTATCAAATGAGTGGCCCTAATATAATATGACATGGTCTTAATAAATAACTTGCATATACACTCGCGAGCAAAAATATGGAATCACCATATTTGTTTCGAGCGATCACAAAAACTAAATAACTTATAGAATACAAATAAAAATGGTACCATTTTAAAGGTAATATTATAATCTTTAAATTGATACCACAGATACATCATACAATATAGTCATTCAGTTTTTAAGATCGCTTGGAACAAAACACAAGGGGGTGATTCCATACTTTTGCTCGTAATTAAGTATAGAAATAGAGTCTATTTTGCAACAAAAATGTAGAGCTGAAATGGTTTAATTACCTAGATTATTCAATTTACTGGATTTTCAGCTTGATTTTAAAATAAATACTATACATAAGACAGGAATTGTTAAAATACTACAAACAAATCGCTAAAAACATTTTACTTAATATAGGATTCTAGACTAGGTTTGTAAGGTTTCAAAATACGGATTATTAATAAAACCCCATTAAAACAGTACAGTCTTTTTTGATTTGTTGATCATCATCATCATTTTCAGCAACAGGACGTCCACTGCTGAACATAGGCCTCCCCCAATTATTTCCACATCGTTCGGTTAGTAGCGGCCTGCATCTAGCGCCTTCCTGCTACCTTTATGATTTTTTTTATGCCTTATACTAAATAAAAAATAAGTGAGGTTACTGCGTTTATGTCTACTACGTATCAAAGGACGATTTTGCGCGCGTTTTGAATGTCAATTCAAAGTTCTATTGTCTATAAAAGCGATGCGCGTGAGCAATACAACAAGCGAAAGTGACCGAAAATGAAGGTGATTACACGTTTGTGATTTGTGGCTGTGTGAATTTAAAGTTTTTTTTGGATGTGCTAATTTTGGGACTGCTGAGTTTGGTTGGAGCTGTGGCAATTTTTGGGATTTTTTTAGTTTGTGTTTTGTTAATTTGAAGGGCTTTACGATCCATAAATCCATTGGATACCTAAACTAACATAATTTACCATTTACCGATATTAAAATTTTGACTCTATATTTTGGTCTTAATTCGTGTAGGATAATATAAGTCAGACAAACTTTTATAATGCAAATTGTTTATTTGCATACTTTAAAAATTTATTCACATAATTTCAAATGAATGCCAAAAGAAATTAACAATTTTCCATGCCCTTTTGATTCAAAATAATAATGTAGTTTCAACACAAATAACTTTGTAATGTAAGCCAGTGGACCTTTATTTATACTTTAACCAGGCTTAATTTAATACCCAATGAAAATATCATTGGTTTTCAAACGTATATGTACCGATGTGGGAAACATATTATTATTATTATTTCCGCGGCTTGTCATAGCTTAATAAGGCCATCAAGGCAGTCTTTGTTAAACAATTAGGTAAATTTTGATGTCTGATAAAACAAGTGCTGACCCTGGTCTCTCCCCAGGAACTGTTGGCTGTGATACCACTCCTGCTGAGCGCAGTGTGGGCGGAGGCGCCCGCTCCCTACCCTCCCAGCGGGTTCAGACCTGCTGGTCCGGCTTTTGAGCTCCCTCAAAAGGTTAGTATTATGGAAATTGTCTACCTTTCTGTTATTTAATCACTGTGTGTAAGAAGTCAGTGTGCTAGTCAAAGTGTGCCAATCAAAGAGAGCCAGTCAAAGTGCACCAGTCAAAGTGCGCCAGTCAAAGAGAGCCAGTCAAAGGGCGCCAGTCAAAGCTTAGGGCGCCAGTCAAAGTGCACTCTAGTCAAAGTACGCCAGTCACACTCTATAGAAAAACACTGACTGAGCAAATAATTACCTAGTTTTATATCCACGTTAAAGAACTATCAAAATGTAATTCATTTTCTTCTAATTGAGTAAACCAATCAATTCACAGGCAGAATTTCATGTAGTTTTATAAACTGCGAAATAAGATTTCTATCTTCGAAATCATTAAAAGCCAATGATTTATCGAAAAACCGACACCACATTTCATATTTACCAGACACAATTGAAAGATCTCGTCTTCCAGAACATCCAGAAACAACAGCAAGAGTACCTACCACCAGTGGAACCCAGAAGGCCCCAACCCCCAAGCACTTCCTACGGCATCCCCGAAGAAGATGTCTCAGTCCAGGGCCTGCCTACCTTGGAACAGCAGCCAATCTTCCAGGTATCCCCGATCAATGGTCAGGAGTATGTTGGACAGAACTTCAACACCGATATTAGGAACTTAGACGACAGTTACAAGCAAGCGCAGGTCGGTTTCATGATTAAAACAATAGCATTTTCTTTCCCTTGGCATTTACACTACCTAGATAAGTAAATAATAGTATTTAGCAGAAACTAGATGCAATAAGCCGAAGATAGGGCAAAATGGAAGATAGGGTAAATGAGGCCTATGTCCAAAATGGGCTGGTATAAGTTAATAATGATGAAATAGATGATACAGCAGACATTCTTATTAAATCAGCTCCTCTTATTCTAAAAATTATTTGCGATTTCAATTTGTTACAGTACCAATACCAGCAAGAACAATACCGCGAATACGAAAGACAGAGACAGCTAGAAGCAGCTCAAGCAAGGAATCGGGCTAATCAGTTCACTACTCCTCAAGTCCCCAGACAATTCGCTACAGAAAGTTCTACCAGCACCACTGAACCGACCTCTACTGAATCTACCACTGAACTTGATCTCAATGAGGGAGAAACTCTAGATGACAAGAAAGCCGATGACAAAAAAGAAAAGGTCTCGGTTGAAGTAACAAAGCAGAAGATTCAAGAATACCCAGGAGAACTGTTCCTTAGTTCGTTAGCTCAGTTGCAACTTCAGCCCCAGTTTGTTCCTTTCCAACAATTCAGTCAGATCAGAGCACCTTTATACTACCAGCCAATTGAGCAGGAGCCTTCCCAAAAGCAAGTGGCTGGGTATGACGCGCAAACCCATTTTGCTGCTCTCCCGTCAGTTTTAGCTCAACAACAATATTTGCAGGGAATCCAAAGCCAAGGCTTCGCTGCACAGAACCCTGCACTGTTAGTCGCAAGTCAACAGGAGCCAGCTAACATTGGTTTTATTCCTCAAAACCCTCAACCGTTCATCAATAACCACTACCAGCCAATCGTCGCTCAGAATCCCCAAAGCTTCTCTCAAGGTCAACCTGTTGTGGTACAGCCACAGAATATTAACCAGGATCAGTATAATCAGCCCAAACAAGAAGCTGAAGAAGATGATGAGCAGAATACCCAACAGCAACCTCAATTTGTTTACCAACAAAGTTATCAACCGCAAGAAGTGGTCTACCAACCCCCTCAAGCACAACCCCAGGAACAGCAGAATGTATTCCTACCCCAGGCTCAACTAGTAAATTATCCAAACCCTCTTGTTCAGTATCAAAATCCTCAGCAAATAGCTCAACCTCAGAACAGTTATGCTCAACCCCAGTTTGTTAATCCTCAGCAATACCAAAACGGCTACGTCCAACAGCAGTTTGTGGACCAAAACCAATTCCAGAATGGTCAGCAGCAAGTGCAGATTCCCCAGCAAGCTTACCAAAACCCACAGCAATTCCAGAACGATCAGCAACAAGCGCAAATACCTCAGCAAGTGTACGTAGATCCGCAGCAATACCAAAACACTCAACAAGGTCAAATACCCCAGCAAATGTATTTGGCTCCACAACAATTCCAAAATCCTCAACAGCAGATACCTCAGCAAGTGTACCAGGGTCAGCAATTCATGATTGGTCAGCAGCAGCAAATACCTCAGTTCCAAGGACAGGACTCCCTGCAAAGTGGTCTTGACATCAACCAGCAAGGCAATGATGTAAACCAGAATGACAAAGAGGACTCTGATGATGAAAACAACGAGGATGATGGTGCCACATCAGTAGCAGTGGCTACGGCATTTGGTGCAAGGTCAGTGGAAACTCTATTGAATTTAAATGATCTAACCATGTTTTCGGTCACGTAACTAAAGGATATGTTAATGGGACACAACAAAGGTCTCGAATTAGCATTTGTGGACATGCATCGGTTGAACAATGATAATTATGAATCATCTTGTGCAGCCAATGATCAAATGTTCGATATGATAGATGTAATTTGATGTATTATTAGAATGTGTTCGTGATCTGATTCTCTAATATTGCCAGACATAAATAAGAAGTTTAATTTTGAAGTGAAATCTGAAATTGAGATTTGCATTAGGTACGCTATTCGATTGTATTCTTTAATTTAATATTGCAAGTTTTGCAAGATTGAACTTTTACTGTGCTTACCAACTAGCAAAATTTGTTAATATTTTAAAGAACCCTTATGCGCTTTTTACGATATCCACGGTAAAAGTGAGAGAGGTCCTAATTCTACTATGCTGGAACCAAAAGTACGTTTCAAATAGGAGTGACGATTTGGTAAATTAGAGAGGGTCGCGCTCCTGCAGTTAAGACCAAATGACCTGATAATCCAAGCCCTTCTTTTGTCCAGGACCCAGCCTCGCATGTTCACGAGGTACGGAGCACCAGTGCCAGTGCCGAGTCAGTCTGCCGACCCTCAAGCCCCCNTGATAATCCAAGCCCTTCTGTCCAGGACCCAGCCTCGCATGTTCACGAGGTACGGAGCACCAGTGCCAGTGCCGAGTCAGTCTGCCGACCCTCAAGCCCCCACCGACGCAGAGGAGGTTAGTATCTATGATGATGTACGGGACTATTCCCACCTCTCGTTCCCACCGCTGCAACCCCTGTGTAGCCAGGATCTACAGCTTGACCGCCAATAAAAACCCAACCAATGAAGGTCAAGTTGATGATAATGTAGTGGAATATGCTAAGTGAATCTGGAAACTCATGATTGAAACCGTTTGATTTGTCTTGACTTGCAATTTTCATACAATTCAAACTAAGCCTTCGTGTTCTACGTTTTAGAAGTCATATTTCATTCAAAGATTAAGATTGGGCACCTGCTTTAAAGTTTTGGCATGCAAGATAGTCTAGCATCAAACTGTGATATCTTCCCAATAGCAAAGCCGTTGGAAATTCCCACTAAGCACACGTCTTTTAAGTTGTATGGTCAGTTTGGTTACACAATAAATAAAGTTTTCCACTTGTTACCATTATATGAAAAACTGAAGTTATTTTCTTTGATGTAGGAACCTAATTAAAATAAATATTTATCTTTTTAGCAATCCGAAGACAATGGTTCCGTCGCAGTGGCTAACGCGTTTTCCTCTGGCAGAAGAAAAAGTGCTAAATTGAGGTAAGAAAACTTATTACGACCTAATTAAAAAAATATAACTTTGTGTGGGGTACTTACAAATACTGTAGTTAGTTTTAATCTGCCTAAAATCTTATGAGTGTAATTACATACAGGTTGACTATTAATATTAAAGGAAAGTTCGTCCTTATAATTTTAGTTTAATCTGCCTAAAATCATAAGAGTGTAATAAAATTACAATATAGGCTGGCTATTATTATAGGAAAGTTCGTCCTTAGTTAGATCGATCGATTTATCAATTTTATTCATAAGAACATGATGAGAAGACAAATTTCTCTATTATTATAGTTAGTACGCAAGATGCCGTAGTGTTGTTTTATTTTTTGTTTGTTCAATTAAAAAAACCGGTTTAGAAAAATATTTTCCTATCCAAACCAAGCTTTGAAAAACCGCAGTGCAAGCGACTAACGAATTTATTTTCGTTGCGGGAAAAAGCTAATATTTTACATCCGGAAAATTCCTTTGGGCGATTTAAATATTGAAGTAAGCTTCCAAGTTAGTGGGCAGAAGCTCGAAGCTCACACGCGGCCAAAAAAGCTTTCTTCGATCGTTAACTTCTGTCTGTGTATACTGGGTGTGGAAATAATTTTATAAACTTACGTTTTCCCGAAAATTATCCGAAATTTTTCTCGCCGTAAAAACCATCCTTGGACTTCAAAGAACATTATAAAAAAAGTTAAATTTTGGTCCAGGCGTTGTTGAGTTATGCGCTTACCCTACTTTTTGCGATTCATTTTTATTATAGGTATTATTAATATTAAATTCCATAAAACTCGAGTAACTAGTGTACTTTTTCTATTATCCCTGGTACCTATGGTATTTGAAAGCAAGAAAAAAATCTCGATAGTTAAAAATATACAGCTTTTTTTATGAAACCTTGGTAGAGTCAATATTACTTACCTAACACCCTGTATATGAATGGAGGTTAGCTATCTAAAATTGCAGAATATTTTTCCGAAACATTTCTATCGATGTAATAGTGATGCACGACTCATTGAAANACTGCGGCTTACCTTAGATAATTCAATATCCACATCATACTTACACCACTTATACACACATAATACCTAAATACCTATAGCAATAAAGATTTTAAACAGATCTCAAAATCGGAACATATTGTACAGCCTTACTTAATAAAACTTTAGAAGAAACTAGGATCAGTCAAGAGATTAAATGGATATACTTATTCAATAATATTTATCCATACTCTAACAACAACTTTAAGTCAATATGTAAGTAAGCCAATATTTTAACAGTTGCTTTGACATCTAAAGGAAAATCTCGTAACTATTTGTCCTTCAAGTTATTATTTTATTTATCAGCCGGTCTCAGTGATAATCTCATTATATCATTTGCCTACCTGCTATTTTTATCAATCTTATCTTTTTAATCCGCAAACACACCTTTTCTGCCGCAAACATTTTCATATGAATGTCAATTGGCACTAATATTGTTTACACCTATTTATGTATAAAATAGCTTTTCGCCCGCGGCTTCGTCCGCCTGAAATTAGACAAAATTCATTAGTCACAGAAAACCTTTATCGCGCGCGTCCCTGTTTCTAAAACCGGGATAAAAGCCCAGGACTCAACTATGTCTCATCAAAATCAGCTCAGTGGTTTAGGCGTGAAAGCGACACAGACAGACAGAGTTACTTTCGCGTTTATAATATGAGTAGGGAAAACAACCCAATTAAGTGTTGCTTCCCTTTGTCTGATAACATTCTTAGCTCCCGTTACTGTGAAGTTCACCAACCGACGTTATCGGGAATACTGGGCATGCATTAATTACTCAACTAACTTAATTACTCATACAACATTGGTTTCGTCACTCGATACGTCGCGTTTACATTTTCCAAAGAATTCGATTTCCCTGTTATTATTTGCCTGAAATGAAACCTGACACACGCAAATTCAGCTTTATACGTTATTTATAATACTACGTACGTCCAAATATGCTAAGGTGGCAACCTCAAAATTTTGAATTGCAGGTCTAAATCTAGAATGCACTATAAAATGGAACTGCATAATTGTAAAACACAACTAGAAACAATCAATTACACATCACAATATTATCCATCACTTGAATTGCATAATCAAGGATTTATTCTGAAAATAAACAATACCTGAGATTCGTAGTAACGGAGACTTTTTCTATAAAGCAATAAGTCCGGATATTACTAAAAATAAATATCAAGGACAACCTTTTTTTATAGCATGTCCTGTGAAACCAAAACCACAGAATAAATAATAGTAGTACCCCAAAACGTATGGCGACCTTATATTAAGCCATATCCGACGCCTTAGGTCGTAATTATAGTCCGTTAATAACTAACAACACAAAAAGGAAAATTGTGTATGTCATATTATGACAGTACACAAAGCGACATAATCTATATTTGAGTGCACTGGGTGACGAAAACGGACACTTTCTATTGTACTCGTATGGTAGAAAGTTTTAGTTGCGAATCTATATTTTATTATTATTATTTATTATGTATTTGGACAGTGTATCATCATTGTATTTCTTTAATCTTTAAGTTTTACAACATTCTAGTGTCTTAATTTCTCAAAATTTGAGTTTGAATATTCTAATGCACGGGTGAAATTTTTCCCCGTGACAAAATATCTCTCTTTTATACTTTTATTTAAAAAGGGAGACGTCGTAGTACTTATTCTTACCTATGGAGAGACATACTGTCAAAAGAAACCCATGCGCGCGCGCCTCATAGATTATTATCAATCTATGATAATTCAATCCGAATTTCCAATGTCAACTAATGAATATGGTAGAATGATAAAACGTAATTATTTCGCCATAATACAACACTGATGGCGCATTGTGCTTACATACTTAATTATCATGATGATAGCAATTTGCTTTATCAACAAAATTACTAGCATCGCGAAAAATATGTTATTTTGCGTTTTATGATATCCGCTTTGGTACTTTTTGAAATGACGGCTTTTTTCATGATATTAGTACAACTGGTGAAAAACAAACCTTTACCTACAACTTATAACAATTTCCTGATTAATATTGTACTTTATAACTAACACATCTCATATTATTTTGAGCATAATTAATATTCTTGTTAAAAATGTACAACAGTAACTATTTTCATGAAATAATATTTTCAAATAGTATTACATGCTTAGTCAAGTGTCTAGTTTACATGCTCTTTGGTTATAGAAACATGTAGATTGTTTTCAACAATTTTTAGAAATCTATCTTGGAATCCCTTTACCTGTCTTCAAATAGTACAGGTACACCACGTTGTAACTTATAGATCGTTTCATCCACGAAGACGCACTCCACCATTGTTCCGCTAATTTTTTAGTGTTATCGGTACACGCTAAATTATCCATGAGTGCACACGCACACTACAATAATGACGCTCTAATTGCTCGGATCAAACTCCCCGCACCCCGCGCTTCCGTCGACCAAAAAGTGGTGGGGCGTGTCTTCATGGATGAAATGATCTATAACCACCGTCAATTTTTAGAGACAACTTCTTATTCCTTAAATGTTTGTTCCCAGCCGTTCAGAACGAGAGAGACAGAATCAACTGCAGAAGGCCGTCGTACGAAGAACCAACGCAAGCCAACGGGCTGTCCGTCGTGTCGCTGCTCAACGCGGAACTTCTCAGCAGAAAGGTCATAGATGAGGTAATATCATTAATTTATGTTACCTCATAAACCCTCTTGACTAGTACTCATACTCATAAACCCTCTAGTCAAAGAGCCCGATTATCGAATAGTCTGTTTCATCTTCCAGCGACTTAAATTTTTTTTGTTATAATTCTTAAATGTTCCTTATCATTTATGTCATTAGTTCCGGTATTCTTCTTTAAACCTAGATTATTTTAAAGCTAGATCATTTTACGATATTAATGTGAATTACACGGGATAATAATCTGACTTATAGACCAGGGTGAGAGACATCCCTTATCATTTCGAGACTTTAAAGTTCGTATTAAAATTCGTGTCATTACAACAAAACATAAACCAAGTCTGATAATAAAATTGGTCTCATAAGACGGCTTAAAACCGTGTTTTGACTAGATTCAATATTCTGAAATTTTCCACTATTATTTACTACAAAGTCATTGACTGACGTGGCACTTCGTCGAGTCTATTTTTCTCGACTTTTTTTCAATTTCATATCGCAGCAGGACATGTCATCGCTAAATTCGGCGACGCGTCTAGCCATGTTAATCTGTATGACTTTTGACACCTCGTCGCACTTCCACCTATTGTAGACATACCATAATTACATTTAAAATAACTTACAACACCTCTTCTTCATCTTTTTACAAACGGCTTCGTCATTCTCCGTCTGCTGGTAAATTTATTTTTATTTTATTTTATTTATTACGGTATACGGTAATGAATTTTAATGTTTTTAGTTGAACTTGACTAATTTTTCATTTTTGAACTAAATATTTTCCTACCTACGTAAATCATATGCTGATACAATATTGTGGTGTCACTAAGGTAGCCGGGGATCGGGTTGGAAGATAAAAATCTACTTAAATAGTGTACATAATACAGTTACTTTTCTCTTGGCATAAACGATCAAACGCGGAGCTGAGTAACCGCAAGCGAAAAGGTGGAATATGTGCTTAAAAACTATACTTATTAGAACTCCTTTTCTCTTGGCACAGACGATAAACGTATCTGACGCGGAACTCAGCAACCGAAAGCTAGCGAAGATCAATGACGTGTGCGACTCCATCAAGCAGCAGCTACTGATCCTGGTCGAGTGGGCCAAGTACATCCCTGCCTTTACGGAGCTGCATCTAGATGACCAGGTGAGAATGTAGTCTTTATGTCGTTGTGATAGATGTTACTTTGCAATAAAAAGTATAATGTGATGTGTTGTTGACTGTACCATAATGATTGTAAAATAACCTTTACTGATTTTACTCATGGAGAGTGACGAAATTCACAGGGTAAATTGTGTAGTATTACGTCTAATCTCGGAGTGCAATGTACTGCGGAATTCGTGCCAAATTGAAATAATGTAATGTGCCAAAAGTACTAGAATGTTTATAAGAAGAAATTGTTTACATGGAAAAAGTGACTCATTTTAGTTGCCTAGTTTTTTAAACTGGAACGTTTTAAGACAAATATAAACAGTCATGTGTGTATTTTTCCGCCATTTCTCTGCACTGAGTTTGAACAAGCACTTAGCTATTGAGGAGCAGCCACCGTCCTCCTATCGTTCAAGGCACACGATCCATTTTGAAACGTGTCGCGATTATGCGGATTGCTCCCGTGCCGACTATTTGATTGTCGTCATCAACTATCGGTCAACTAAAAGTCTGTGTCTGCGGGGAGTCTAAGCCGTGTGTCGATATTACCAGGCTGCTCGCGTAGATATTTTGACTTTGCTAGATTGATGGACCGCTAAGTATGCACGAGCAAGCTCACATTTTTTTTACTTATTAAAGCCATATGCATATTCTTTATTACAATGAGTTAGGTATTACTTTGGTGTATCAAAGCTTGGTAGTTCCCATAGAGATATAGTAGAGAGATGGCAACTAATGCACTGGGTTCGAAACTCAGTGTCGCATTACAAATTCACGCACACAAAGTAATCAAAATATGTGCTCATTATCAACTGCGGTATCAGTACTCAACGTTCGAATAATCTTTAGTACTACGCAAGCAATGTATGACGTCAGTGCTGTCACGAGCAATGTGTTCTGTTTTTGGGCATATTGCTGCGACACCGGCCCCGCCCCCTTGTCACATCTCCCTTTAGTTACTGTGATCTGTGGTATAGTCTGGTCCGTGAGCACGTAGAATTTTGTCCAATGACCCCAAGCTACCCATCCTTATCGCTCGCGCGTAATTATGTTGCTGTCGCGCTCGCACACTCACTGCGGGCGCCCGTCGCACAGTCGCGACAGCATTATAATTCCGCGCGAGCGATAAGGATGGGTAGCTTGGGGTCATTGGATAAAATTCTACGTGCTCACGGACCAGGCTTTAGTTCCTTATTACAATGGCAGTAGCGTCTTGACATTAAAGTTTCCCTGTCGCCTGCAGGTGGCGTTGCTTCGCGCGCACGCGGGCGAGCACCTGCTGCTAGGCTGCGCGCGGCGCTCGCTGCACCTCAGCGACGTGCTGCTGCTCAGCAACAACTGCATCATCGCCAAGCACAACATCGGTCAGTAGTAGTATTCCCAGGAAAATAGCCTATACTTGACGCTCGGAGCAGGTAATGTGGGGCTCGAGGCCGCCGAACCCATTAGGCCTCAGCCTCGAACTTAGCGGGCGGCGGGGCGGCGGCGGCGGCGGCGCGGGAGCGGCAGGATCTTATGCGTAAAATCAAATAGACCGGTTCTCGAAAACAGCGGCGCCGGAGCGGGCAACGAGCGGGCAGCGGCGAGCGAGCGGGCAACGAGCGGGGAGCGCACTCCTTCTTTTGCCCACAATAAATCGAGCGTTAGGAATAAATTTGAATCGAAATAAAATTGTCGCCGTTGTTCAGACATTTCGTTTGCGAATAAAAACAAATATCTCGACAACACAACCCCGAACACAACACTTCGCCGCTAAAGCGCCGCGCGAGCTGCCCGCTTGTTTCGAGAACGGGTCTGCGTTGCCCGCCCCGCTCCCGCGCCGCCGCCGCTCCCGCCCCGCTGCCCGCTAAGTTCGAGGCTGAGGCCTTAAAGATCGCTTTCGTCAATGACTTGTGGTTGTGGTTGACGCCACGAGTACTACAAACGAACAAAATACCCTTCACGGTTATCCCACCCTCACTCAAGGAGGACCGATAGGATTAACCGAAACCACAGAGTAATAATACCGTTCGATGTCAGTATTCACTTAAGTTCTTTATAAAGGGGATTAAATCATATTTTAAAAAATATCTGCCAATGACATTCTTTGCATTTATTAAGCTAATAACTTTAACTCGGTCGGCCAGCAATAGATTATGGGTTGAAGCTAACCTGAGGCAGTTGATTTATTTAAATCGTATTTGATTTACGTTTAAGGTAAACTTTGCAACAGGATTTTCCTTTTATCTCACAAACTTTATCATTTTTTTATCTCGTGTACAGCTCACTAAAATGGGAACTCCCCACTCCCATGTTTGTGTATCATTTTCTCCTCAAATTCATCAAAGCAACTATTGTTTACAGACGGGCGAATGGACATCGACATCAGCATGATCGGCATGCGCGTGATGGACGAAATCGTGAAGCCTCTGCGCGAAATCGACATCGACGACACAGAGTTCGCGTGTCTCAAGGCCATCATATTCTTTGACCCCAGTAAGTGTTATATCACAGAATAATAATAAGTACTACGTACAGAAGTTTTACTTCGCGAAGGCATTTAAAAAAATGTATGCTCAATGTCATTAACAATATGGTGTAATTTAGCTTGTCTCAAGAGTCAAGCAACATTTTGTTGACAAACGTCAGTGATCGGTACTGCGCCGAAGCTATAGGGCTGACTTCGGTAAAATGATGTGACGTGAGGTACCAAACCGCAGAAAATGGCGGAGGAAATACATGATTTAGCATGAATTATCATGAATAATATTAACTACTTATTTACCTATCAGTGTCTTGAGGCAACTTAAAAAAGTACATTCTGTGTTTTTATTATTATTTAGGCAGTTAAATACTGCACAGTATTTAGTACACCATTTTCTTTATTTTTTTTTCCATCTTAAACAAGAATACGCGTGCGTGAGTCAATGTTCGCTCGTATGTGAGGCCTTGTCAAATAGTAATCCTGTAGGGGGCCATCTTGCGTGTTTTGTTTTCGATGTAAACTCGCGGAGATGAACAGACCTGATAAAACCAAGTTCTACAACGGGACTATTCCCACCTCTAGTTCCCACCGCTGGCTGTGTAGCCAGGATCTACAGCTTGACCGCCAATAAAAACCCAACCAGTGAAGGTCAAGTTTGTCCCGGGGGAAAGTTAAACTGTCATTGGACCCGCAACGAAATTAATCAGAACATATGAGGTGTTCGAAGTTAAGGTTCGACTTCTCTCCATTGCAAAGCGGACAGACAACAGTTCTACAGAATGATTGGGATTTCGCTTTTTCTGTGGCTCTTAAAATGCACTTATTATTCAAACCGATATTTACATACCTTCACGTGTCTTCAGTCAGCGAAAATCAGTGTATTTTTGCAAATTAGTTTTTTGTCTGTTTTTACCAAACGTTTTACGTCTTTGACCCGAAATTAGTTTAAATGTTTAATTAATAATACGTTTTTTGTGAGTTGCCTCTAGTAAAATATGTTAATAATTTGGTGCTATTTGACAAAAGGATTATTTTTAGCACGTTTCACACCACAATATTATTGTCTTCTACTATTATTTGTATTAACTAAGGTCACAACTCACAATCCACGTGTAAACTCAGCATATTATTAGCATATGCTTAATCAGAATGATAAAACAGATACTTTTAAAAGGCATACCTAATACGGTCAGTCATTTGCACGACGGACTGATCTGACATGGCTTAACATGGCCTCCGATGTCCGAATCATTATTGTATTTCTTTTTGGACATTAACAGCTTACTGTTCACTCTAGGACTTCACCGCATTGTCTGCATTTATAATGTTCCACCCACGTAGTTAGCAGGGCTAGTCTGGATTAAATCAAAAGTTCACACAGTTTATAAATCTCGTGGAATACAACTGAGCTACATTTCTAAGTAGACATTTCTCTCCGCAGACGCCAAAGGCCTGTCCCAGCCGCAAAAGATCAAACAACTCCGCTACCAAGTCCAAATCAACCTGGAGGACTACATCAGCGACCGGCAGTACGACGGCCGCGGCCGCTTCGGCGAGCTGCTGCTGTGTCTGCCGCCGCTTCAGAGCATCACGTGGCAGATGATCGAGCAGATACAGTTTGCCAAGCTGTTTGGAGTCGCGCACGTCGATAGTCTGCTGCAGGAGATGCTACTAGGAGGTGAGAATCTGACAAAATGTTAGTTAATATGAGTTGGACACGCCAGACGATCTAGCACGTTCCTGGATCGTCTGGTGTTGAACCGGGTATTTAATTTTCTCCACCAATATTGAGCCTGTCATTGAATGCCCAGAGAGATACGCGAGAGATAAGCGGTCTATGTACAGCAACGGTACATCAACCTAAACACTGGGATCTTATATGTATAGTATAACTACAGGGATATTTTGCAATAAAAATGTGTAGTTTGACGTGCTGTGGACTGTACGTCGCATAGCTTCATTCATAAATCCTTATCCAATTTACAGTGTTTTATGGATACTCTGTGATTTCAAAACACCATCGAACGTTTTCCAAAGAACTTTATGCAGACAATATCGTTTCAATGTCTAGGGCACAAAATTACCATCCAGTTTATTCATTCAAACATCAAAATAAGCCTTTTGGTTGTTCCGTTAAACGTCATCAGAATCCGCTACACCTCAATCTCCTAATTAATTAATATGTTGTCCCCCAGGTGCATCAACAGACACAGCCATGGAGAGCATGGAGGAAGCAGCGGCTCCGAGCGCGTCACCCTTGGGTGCGTCGCCGCCACTAGTACCGCATGTGCCGCTACCCGAAGGCTTCCTCGAGCCCGCGCCCTTCAAGCAAGAGCCCAACATGTGAGAACGCATTACTTTAACGCGATCGCACAACGCGGACTAACCTGGTTCAGGGACGGCTTTAGACACTGTGACGGGCTTTATTTTTATACTTGTAAAACTGTACGGAGAGTATGCAGGAGCCTGTAAACGATCAACTTTTGAGAGGAAAATTTTATTATTGCCATTTCTTTCATCGGTTCAACTATTCTCTATTTGTAACCAAAAAGATATAAGACTAACAAATATAAAAATGTCAAACTTATCATCCTAATACCTATTTATTTTGTTAATCGTTTACAAGGATATATTCGACTTCTTACCAACATGTAACAAATTAATATGAAGATGTGTCTTACTTGTTGTATTGTAAACACTACTTTGGTAGTGGCAATGGGGTAGCTTTCAAATACTATTTTTATCACCAAATAACTACATACGTAATGTGTACATAATCTTATTGATTGCACAGACAGACAATGAAAGACTTTGTATCCAGCACATTTGTGTACCTAACCGATTCAAAAACGAAATTCTAAATTATCACACTTTCTAATAGATCTCATTGAAACTAATTTATATTGCTTTTTATTAAAATGTGTTAACCGGTGTCCGGTGGTGATGGTTTTTATAATTATGGGTGGTTCTTTGGTTACGGAAAATAAAAACTGTGGTTATAATATCGTTTTCCTATCTGTAACCAGGAGTCCAGAGCCAACATCATTGAGGACCTCAGATATCACACTATTATAATGTAAGACAATCGATTCAGATAACATTGTTCGTCTTCATTGCAAAAACAATGCTGCTACCTTGAAATTAGGTATAAATTAAATAGTCAAAATTTGTCATAGCAGTGATATTTTGTTACCCTATTTATATGTAATGAAACATGCGTTTGAAGACCTTAACTTTGTATTTGCAACATTTTATAGCTTTTAGTAGGATTAACCAGAAGGTGCCCGTTATTTTAAGATAAATTTAATATAGGTGTAGGTGTTTACTACTTTGCCAAGAGACAAAATTATTTATAGAATGTTTACATTAAATTGTATTAGATGATAGACTTACCCGTAAAGTGCAATTAATTATGTAGGCTGTGTAACGTAATATTTTCTTATCAATATCTATAGCCCTGATGGGTTAATTGGTGTTTTGTAATATTTTTCATTTTTATAAAGTACTTTTTGAGTTTGTTTTTAATCTGGACAGGTTTAATTATGTTGTTTGTAATATTGTAAACAGGGAATGGATATTTATAAATATATTGTTGTATAGATGTTGATCATAACCCGTTATCACAGCTAACGTATATTACGATAATTATACATACATGATTGTAGACTGTATCTACATATTGTAGAATTTTATACTTAGGAATTTATTATATTATATACACGGTAGAGTCAATATTTACGAAGTTGTTTATATGAAATGCTCAATGTAAGTTCCCTTGCCAGTTATTTGGTATTTTAAAAATTAAATCGAGGTGAAAGTTTATTACATTAGACTACTAGTATGATTTTTGATTGGTTTGAGAAGTTGTATATTATTTTAATGTATAATTAGTAAGTGCCTTATATCCTACAGGTCGTAGGTTGGTGTATTGTTGATGTACATACAATGTTACGATTTTTAGTAGAATATATTTTAATAAATAATCTGTTACCAAAATATCTCTTTCCTTTACCAGAATCTACTAAAAAGACTACTTTAAAGAAGCTCAAAAGAAACGTATAAAATCAAGTAAAGAATATAATATTAAGATTACAAATAAGTAACATTTAAAAGTATCACTAAGAACAAATCGTAATTATCAAAGATCCATTAATCGCCTGGGCTCTGGTCGTGCGTGGATGGTTTCTGGGAGACATCTACGTAGCCTTTCCTCCTGTTACCTCTGTTCTTGCAGTAGAGGTAAAGCACCGATAGCGCCGACACCGCAGACATCGCCAGCAACGGGATATAGACGGGAAACATCACCATAGGCGCGCGTAGATACGCGATTAAAGAAGATTCTTTATCAATCTTAAAATATTCACCCCAATACTGTTTAGCAAGTTTATTTATCAAAAAATCGTGCAGTAACGTATGTCAAAGAAGTAATTCCTGTCTTTCAATTCATGTGACAAGGAAGAAATCCATAGAGGAATCAAGCATAGATTATCACAGCCTAATTTGGTTTACAAATGAGTTCATTAGGAAAGAATTTAAACTACTTAATTATTTACAAAAATATCATTTATTTGATAATCAATAATTATTCATCACTTATAATTACTCTACAAATAGCACCCAGTTTTGTCAAGTAAGACTTATTATAACGACTTAATTATTAGTAAGGCTATTTTTGCTGCAATACACTCAAACATTTAAATTATGTTAGTTACTTTAAAATTGATTTAAAATCAATCTTAATTATGTACGTACATAACATATTATTTCACCAAAAAAATGCACAGCTTAATGTGGCTTATGACTAATACATATAGCCGACATATATAGGAATCACAAAGTTCATGATCTGAATTAAACGTAATGACTACATCAAAATAGGATAAACTAAACTTTAGTAACATACAATTTGGAATTTTAAGATCCAACAAATATACTTTGGCACTTTAAAAACAACGACAGTCAAATATCTATCAGCAACTAAAATAGATTCTAAACGGCTACTGGTCTAAATACTAAAATTAGTAATACAGGCTTGAAACTTGAGTTTATTATCGTTTTATAACACCTCAAATGATTTGACTGAACACTTGTACTAAACAACAACATCTTGTTACGTATAATAATAATCACTATAATATATCAAGAGATGGACCTAGCTTTACACCTGGTGGTGTGAACGCCTACGTAACAGAATTCTGTGTCGATGCCGTTTTGTTGGAGATAGTGCATCCACTGGATTTGCTTCATCGATGGCCGGTCTGTGTCGCTTTTCACCTCGACGAACCTTATCTGAAATAATAAGGCGCATTTTCTTAGATTGATTAACCTATTTATTGGACTTATTCCTATTAAGGAGAGGTTGTGGTTGTCAATTAATGAATGTACACACGTACGAATTTGTGAGTACTACGCGTTGCACACGGCACTAAAATGCCGTTATCATGCCGATAATACCGTTTGCCTATAAACACCGATCGTTAGTTAGCTATTGTTCCCGCCAGGTCTCAAAATGTGTACTCATATCTATATATATAAAAGAAAGTCGTGTTAGTTACTCCACTTATAACTCAAGAACGGCTGAACCGATTTAGCTGAAAATTGTCAGGGAGGTAGTTTAGAGCCAGGAGAAGGACATAGGATACTTTTTATCCCGTTCGAAATAAAAAAAAAGTCTGCTTATTTATTGCCATTAAGGCGGAACAAAGTTCGCCGGGTCAGCTAGTTATTACTATTGTTGATTGTAAGCACTTAAAACTGCTAGTCTGCTACTCTTTTCAGACTATAAGCTTGTTTGACACGCCTCAGAATATTATGTGACAAATCCACGTCATACAAAGTGCCCCTCCCCCTCCCCATTTAGAAAGCTTATCTAATTTAAAAAATATATCTTAGAAAGCTATCTATTTCTAACTAGCTGACCCGGCGAACTCTGTTCCGCCTTAAAGGCAATAAATAAGCCATCGCAATTTTTCCTTATTTGCTCACCGTTTAGACCTACCCTGGACTTTGACAAACATTTCAAAACCAAAATCAGCTCAATCGGCCCAGCCGTTCTCGAGTTTTAATCAGAGTAACGAACAGCAATTCATTTTTATTTATACTATAGATAGATAGATAGATAATTTCTAACATTCGAAAGTTAAACTATTTATTTATTCTATTTTATTTCTTCGTTTCGAAAAAAACATACAGCTTAAATTTAACACAGATGACATATTAAAGGACCCTCACCTGGTTAGTCCTAGTGTTCCACAGCGTAAGGTCGGGGAATCCCGAATGCGCGTGTCGGTAGTCGCGCGCGAGTCGCCGGCATAACGCCGCCAGCGCGCCGCCGCCGAGGCACGTGACCACGCCGCACACTTGCTCCCACGACATGCTGTCGCGGCTGAGGCCCGAGTGCTCAGCTAAAGGAACAAATAGATATATTGCTTTAGTAAAAAATAAACTTTGTCCCATAACCCATTAATAATAAAAAATTACACCCTAGTTGAACACTGTTTTAAAGTGACGTTTAGTATGGAAATATCACTTTAAAACTGTGTTCAACTAGGATCTAACTTTTTATTAAGTGAATAATATATGGGACAATGTTCAGCGAGCGTATTGCGATGTCGTCTAAAGTCAAGATTCAATATTGGCACGACCCGTAATTGAATATGCGATTTGCACGATTAGATGGCAGGAGTTTTTCCTTTTAAATAGGTAACGCTTTAACATATTATGTGGTGCTACGACCTGCAGGCCTACTTCGAAACGCTGTTTAGTTTACGTAGTTTCGGGGCTGTCTGTCACCGTTGCTTACATTAGCATCTTGCTTTGAGTGAGAGGGACGGCAATATTCGAAACTTTGGATAACAATATGGTAACCCTGCTCTGTTTGTAAAACACTATATTTAAAGAACGTAAGGGTGAAACGAGTTAGGTAGATTACTATAACATAATTAATTATGTATAGTATAGACCTGCAGAGAAGGCAAACATAAGTACAGTCATTAGTGTTACTGCACCAAAACGATTATCTACTTACTTTCAGGTCTAGTACACCACTTCGACTGCATAATCCACAGCAACTCTTCGACCGAGGAGCGCTCTATCAACGACAGCCGCGCCTCTATCGACTCGCTCCTGTTCTTATAGAAGCTTTCGCAAAACAAATCCAGCGGCAATTTCTGGAAGCGAGTCAGGAACACGCCTACGCAACCGGGAGGCTTCCAGTATATAATATCCCAGAATAATAGGAAGAACATCGTCGTTATAATCCTGCCTTCCCAGTGCATACCTAAAAAACATAAAGATTATTTTCATACTTACTAATAACATTACTAATAACAATAAATAAATAAAAATTAAGCAATAACAACTTTACTAATCACTAGGGCGAAAAACCGGCTCTTAATTTTATAATTAGAAGCAACTAATCTTGTTAATCAAACTGTTTAGCACTTTATCTGCCTGATAGAAAAGCTGACTATCTAATCATGTTCAAAGACCATCAATATTCTAAATAAATACATTAAAGCTTACCATTTGTGAATTCGCCTTTATTTAAATATTCTGACAGGCAGTACTCTTCCACATCGTGAACGGTTCTCTCGCCAGACTGCCGCGTCTCAAACTTTAGTTTGCCTTTCTGCTGTGTTCGACTGAAATTAAAAGAGATTTATTAAAATAGATAAAATGAAATTTAAAATACTGTGATTGGCTGTGTTTTCAGAACGATTTGACAAAAACGACTCATTCAAATATTTTCGAACTCTAGCCATTGTGATTTGTGATACATGAAATAGGTACACAATATCACTATACAGGGTGATTGGGATACTCGATAACTCGACCTATTCCTTGAAAGTTGTTATACTTGAGGTCACTAAAGGTCGAGTATCCCTGTCACTCTGTATAAACATTTGATATACAGATACAGGCAGATTTAATTACAAGCTTTTTGCACTTACTCCATTGGCTGCTTGTAAATATGAACGCCGCGCAAGTTTTTCTCCAATATTTGTTCTTTACTAGCATAGTCTAGAAGTTCGCTCTTCATTTCTTGGTTTGCTGTGTGCTTTGCGACTAGTTTAGCGCGGGGTCGCATCACATCTTTGGCTTCTTCTGATAGGTTAGATCTGAATCCTTCTAATAATATTTCAGCCGCCTAAAATAATTATTTATACATAATCTCTCCAAGTAATGATTAAAAACTGCATATTACGCGGGCGAAGCCACGGGCAAAAGCTAGTGGATGAATATTATTTACAATTCAAGCATTTTCCTAAAGTATTACAAACTTACTTCTTCTTTTTGGTCACATTTTTGCAAAACCAAAGCCATCTCAGCATACCATTCTGCTTTCTTGTGTTGTCTGAATGAGTCCTGTGATATCAGCAACTGCAGTATTTCAAGAGCTGACTGATATTTCTTGTTTTTTTTGAGATCTTGGATGCCAGCTTCAAGAATTTTGATATACAAATTTAAAGGTGTATAACGTCTCAACCACTCTGGAATAGACTTTTGGCTGTAAATTAGAGTAATTTTACTTGTTAGTTATGATAAAGTCGCAATAAAACATTTTTTACTCACGAAACAAAGAATATTCACCGTTGTACTTCAATTTCACTTGTTCCTTTGTATACTTCAAGAGATTCTGTTGCAGTTTTGACTTTTTTGTCTAAAACATCTTCAATCAGGAATGCCTCATAAACATCAAAGGCCTTTACATAACTAAAAAAAAGATTAAATATTAATATAAAAGTAGGTGTGGATAATAACATAAGTCAGAGGTCAAAATGATAGGATGCAAATATTATTTATATGATGCAGGAATTTTGATTAAATACTCAATGATGCATTATGTACTTATCTTAATACATATGGCCATAATTATTTGTTTAATACCTACCTTTCAAACTCAGCTCTCTCTCTAAATACAACACTTGCGTCATCAAGCATGTCGTCCTCCACTGGATATGTCTCTCTGTTTATTTTGTCATACAGAAGTGTTAACTCTAAATTCTTTTCCCTTATTATGTTATAATTAATTCCAAGATACATCAGAATATACAACTTGTATATTGTTCTTCTTGCTACATCTGATAGTTTATAGCAAGGACCAGCCTTTGAGCTCATGCTGAAAGTGAATATTATACATCAAACATTGATTTACGTTGTCAAATTACATTTACGGCGCGCGCGCACGAGTGACTTTTGCTACCGTAACAGTATGTCTCTCTTTTTTTCTTTATAAAAGTGTAAAAGAAACAGATATACTGTCAAGGATAATACCAGGCCTGTTCATCTCCGCGAGTTTACATCGAAAACAAAACACGCACGATGGCCCACCTACAGGATACTATTCGACAAGGCCTCACATACGAGCGAACATTGACTCACGCACGCGTATTCTTATGTATGATGGAAGAAAATAAAGAAAATGGTGTACTAAATACTGTGCAGTATTTAACTGCCTAAATAATAATAAAAACACAGAATGTACTTTTATAAGTTGCCTCAAGACACTGAGAGGTAAATAAGTAGTTAATATTATTCATGATAACTCATGCTAAATCAGGCTAAATCATGTATTTCCTCCGCCATTTTCCGCAGTTTGGCACCTCACGTCACATCATTTTACCGAAGTCAGCCCTATAGCTTCGGCGCAGTGCCGATCACTGACGTTTGTCAACAAAATGGTGCTTGACTCTTTAGACAGGCTAAATTACACCATATTGTTAATGACATTGAGCATACATCTTTTTAAAGACCTTCGAGAAGTAAAACTTCTGTACGTAGTACTTATTATTATTCTGTGATAATACTGCCTCGGTGACAAGTCACCCGTGCACGCGCTCCCTATAGATAACATTTAAAACACTCACATTCTCAATACTCTTGAAGTATTGTTGTTAGTTTTGTTTGTGTTAAAAAAAGTAACAATACTTTTCTCTCTACTGTAACTCTTCAGCGATGCAATGGCACCCTGTTTAGAACTTATTTTGATTTTGAGTTCTTTACAGATTTGTTTCAACTCATCACCATTCAGCAAAGAAGTGTAGTCTTCAAAGGACAGACTGTTGCCTGAAAAAATATCAAAAATTAACGAATTTGAAATAAGATATTCTACAATCAACTATTTAACTTGTGCTAAGTGCCAATTAACAAACAGATCTAAAAAAATAAATAAATGAGAAATACAGGATTTCAAAATTCAATGATAAAAAGATGTATGATAAAAGGCTAATTACTTTTTAACTTACCATCTGAAGTCAGAAAGCCATTTTCTTCCAAAGACTGGAGCACCTCATGCAAGGTAGGATCATCAATTTCCTCATTTCCAGCAAGTATAAATTTGAGTTTTTCCTTCTTGTACCAGCCTTCTTTGTGCCAGTAGAGTCGGCATACCAGCCTCATGCCAGGTTTCACAACATGCATACATCTTAATAGCAAACTTTGAGACTCTTCGTCAAGTAAATGCCAAAGGGAGTTGTTATTCTTACACTTATTGACTATACTCAATAGAAATATGGCTGAAAATATTAAAAATAAATAAGATCTTTGTATTTGCTATTAGTCATATGTATCTGATTGCTTAGTTAATGAAAATAAATATTTACATATTGAATAAATAAAGATAACTTACTTTTATCATCCAGTCCTAAACAAGCATTGTGAAATAGTTCATCATTGTTTACTTCATCATCATTTTTAAGCAGCTGTTTCCTTACTGATACTTTTTTTTTAAACAC
Source organism: Ostrinia furnacalis (assembly GCF_004193835.3). NCBI lineage: Eukaryota > Metazoa > Arthropoda > Insecta > Lepidoptera > Crambidae > Ostrinia > Ostrinia furnacalis. The sequence continues at coordinate 96,166 of NW_021134397.1, read as the reverse complement.
AGCTCTTTTCTTATTTGGTGAAAAATATTTGTTTGCTGATGGAGGGCTTTGATATACTGAAGGTGCAGTAATGGTAGGTGTTTGTTGAGCTTTGGTAGGAGTTTGTGGTGAATAAATTATAGTATTCTGTGAAGAGTCCGTATCATTTCCATCACTCTTTTTGGGAGTTTCAAATTCGTTTTTTATGCTAATTTCATCTTCATATGTAAGCAAATTCACTATTCCATGCCCTTTTTTGTCATTATTTGCTATAAGCTTACTAGCAGCCTCCATATTTTGCACATCAATCAGTTCGTGTGCATTACGTTTTGGCGGTGTAATGTTATCACTTGTCTGACCTCTGAGATCGTCATCATCCTCGTCACTGCACAAATTTATGACCTCTCGATCGTTTTTATGAGGAGTCACTTTAGGAGCCTTGGACGGAGTAACAGATTTTCTTAAAGATAGATTACGTTTTTTACCAACTTTGGTTAGTTTATGATCACTATTCATGATAGATTTGCTCGGAAGTGGTGAAATAACACTTGATTTTGACTTGTTGAAATACACATCGAGCGAAAGTTGTTTACTCATGTTGCTTCACATTTATGAACTTGAATGAATTACTTTACCACCAAGTAATTGTCTAGCTAGAGACTGAGAAAAAGAGTAATTAAAAACACGTTTCGGTTAGTAAATAAAGTAATCGGTAAACTGCGGTAAACATAGCGCGTAAAACACACACAAACAGATACTGACTGACATTGACAGAACTTTGACAGTGACGTCTATGTTTTTAAAATTTTAAATTACGGCTTGGAGATAATGAATATAATCGTGTAAGTGACACTCCATGGACGCGAAGATAGTCCCCTTCTTTAATCTAGATGGCCACATTATTAATATAATAATTTCATAATTATAAAGTGAAATCAATACAATTTATTTGAGAATTTTGGAAGAAAAACTTCGAATAAAAATGTCCAAGGAATATAAAAGATTTTCAGTTTGTCGATTGAGTGAAATGGGCCGAAGAACTAGCAATAAAACTAAACCGGTGAATATATTAATTTTAAGTAAATAACATATTCCATAATAATCGAATTACTTTAAAAAGCCCTAAATTCTACCAAAAAAACACAAGTTACATGTTCCCACCCAGCGCCTTGTATACAGAGAATAGAGACCGAGGGTACCTACTTCTTGTATTAGCGTGTAAGACTGCTAAATTAGGACCAAACTTAGGTGTATTTGGAACAATAGGACCCATTGTCTCCTATTTTGTTAGCAAGTACACACTTAAACCTAGTCCGCAACTTTTTTTAGTAACCACTCTTTAATAAATATTGATCAAACTCTATCAAACTACTCACTACAACATGTCGGAAACTCAACCAGATACTACTAAACAGGTTCGGACTTATCAACCGACGTACCAATTGAATCCCAGAAAACGTTTTAGTGAAGAAAGAGTTCAAAAAATACTAAAAGAACTGGTAGACACCGAGCTAGCGGAAGCCGAATACAGTGAAAAGACTGTTCCTGATTTAACACTCAGCTTAACAGAAACTGTACGAAACGCCATAAAAGAAGAAAACTTTAACAGGTAAGTGTGACAGAATCTTCGCTTGACATAATTACGTCACATTATAATGTCAGAGTGCACTTCGTAAACAAATAATGCACAACGAAAAACGAAAAAGCCCTAGCTATAGAGTTATGCGCATCGCATAGTATTATAGCAGGGGCTCAGAAGACGAAAATGATGTACATATTACCATTCTTGGCTGGAATGTCCGCATTATCTTGTTTTTATTGTTATTGCTGCAGACGAAAGTGTTAGAAAATCAAACTAGTGAAATGGTGGGTTCTTTTTAAACTACTATGATGTACTACCTTTTTACAATAAATAATGACACACAAAACCTACGTGGACACGAACCAAAGTGGACATTGTGTCCAGGACACAATGTCCACTTTGGCCTCGAAATTTTCGGTAATGGTTAGTTGAACGCACGGACTAAATCAATAAATCCGGCACGAAGGACCATGGACATTTCGCGACCAGTGGGTGCCCTTAATTAATACCTGCTGGTTGAAAATTAAGTTAAGATTTTGCTGTAATGTAGTGTCTGTAACCGACTGAAGTCTTAACATAGATGGGTTACATGATAATAAAGATTCAGTAACATTCACTCTTATCATTCATAATTACTAAGAATACTTACATTATTACTAAAAGTCTTCTAAAAGACATAAGATGGGTTCTATTGAATCTTCATTATCACCAATCATTTTGCCTCCATCACCTACATGAGGGTATTTCTCCTGCGATACACTAAATGACCTATTGATGATAACGAACGAGTAATCACCAGATATTTACGCAAAGATCTTTTGAAAAATAACGATCATCGTCCATTTTTGCAGGTACCGGATAATAGTGGTGGTGACGATCGGCCAGCAGCGGCAGCAAGGCGTGCAGATGTTCCACTCGTTCCTGTGGGACCACGAGCGGGACATGTTCGTGACCACCAACTTCGAGAACCCGCACATATTCGCGAACGTCGTCGTCTACGGTGTCTATTTAGATTGATCATGGTCCAATAAATCATAACAGTACCTAACTATCGCAGCATTGATTTTATTCTATCGCTCCTAATGTAGGTAGTAAGTAGGAACTGCATTTCAAGGGTTCCAAGCCTTGTTCCACTCGTTCCTGGGACCACGAGCGGGACATGTTCGTGACCACCAACTTCGAGAACCCGCACATATTCGCGAACGTCGTCGTCTACGGTGTCTATTTAGATTGATCATGGTCCAATAAATCGTAACAGTAGGTAACTATCGCGGCATTAATTTTATTCTATCGCTTCTAATGTAAGTAGGAACTGCTCAACTGCATTTCAAGATTTTCAAGGGTTCCAAGCCTGTTCGACCACTAGCGGGACTGCATGTTAGTGTCCACTAAATTCTGGAAACTGGAACCGGCATTTCGCGAATGTCGTCATCTACGGTGTCTATTTAGATTAGGGATGTTGCGGATCCACTTTTTTCCACATCCGCGGATGCGGATGCGGATGCGGATGCGGATTTTAAGAGGCTCACATCCGCGGATGCGGATGCGGATGCGGATCTGTACAAAAAACTTAAGTGTTGGCTTAGTAGAGAAAGAAACACAGCCTTATTTATCATTTTTTATTTAATAATAAAGTAGAGAATGAATTACTTTTAGTATATAATTATTATATAACTTAATAATTAAATTTGAAAAACTGTCTTAAACTACACTTTTAGCTAAATTTTAGTTCATATGACAAATCTAAGATTTTGGATTCAAAATTCAGTTTACGCAACTCGTAGGAACGGCCCTTATTAAAGAAATTACAAGTTTTTAAATAGCTACCTATATAATTACCCAAAACTACTATAATATCATAAGGATAAATCAGCGATGTCAGACAATAATAAACGCCCGACTTAACAAAAAAAATATTGCATAAAATATAACTTACCGGCATCATTTTTTATTTTCTGTAGCTTTTCGTTATTTGCTTTTTCAAACAAAGCAAACTCCTTAGCGTGCATTGATTTCAAATGATTTATTAATGACGATGTTGTTCGGCCCTTTCGCGAATATGTTTTGTTACATATTTTACATTGCGATTTCTCCCGGTCGTTGTCCACAGGTTTGAAATACGTCCAAATTTCACTTTGCGTAGGTGTTGGCATAGTTCACTTATCCAAATAGTAAATAAAACTTTACTTAAGGTTCGTAATACGAATGAAGGTATTACGTATTATGTTAAATTGTTCTTAACAAAAACCACAATAAAATCAAACGTACGCTTCAGTTCTTGTCACTTGTCACAACTACTCACTAGTAATTACAACAAAACAATAGCAAGACGCGCCACCGTCACCGATTCACTGAGGTCCAAAAACAAAAATCATTGCTTTCCTATTGGTCAATCAACACATTCGGTTGACGCGCGCCACTCGCCGGGACTGCCCCTTTCTTTCTTGTCGCGACCTGCTACAAATCCGCATCCGCATCAGATCCTCGTCGATTTATGCGGATGCGGATGCGGATGCGAATGTCAAAATCAATGCGAATGTTCCGCATATGCGGATGCGGATGCGAATATTCGCAACATCCCTAATTTAGATTGATCATGGTCCAATAAATCGTAACAGTATGGTAACTTCAGTTTATTTTCTCACTCTTAACCTAACCTAATGTAGGTACTTAAGTAAGTAATCGCGGTCAAGAAACCTTGACAAGGGTTACAAGATCTTACTAAATATTTTTGGTGTGAATTATTTTTTACATTTCTTTAGTGATAGGTATGTTGTGTATTGTACTGTGACGTTTCATTCGTCTTGACTTGCAAGAATCAAAGGCCTAAGCATATTAAAAGAATCTCATCAAAATCTGTTCAAATGAACATGCAAGTAGTTCCTCAAAGACTGAGAAAGACTGGTTTCTAAATTATGTTTGCAACTGTGTGCGTGTGTACCTATGCTTTATGTTATGAGGGGAAGGGATGATAAAAAATAAAGACTCACTTAAGCATTTTTACAGATCATACATATTTATTTATCCATTTCATAGTATAGATATCACACTGGCCCGCCCTTATAAAAATAAATGTGTTAATACAATAACGACCCAGTCTGTGGAGCTGGCTGGCGTGACGGCGCGAGTTAACCCTCTTTCCTAGATATTTTAATATTGGCATCATTCGATACTAACCTACAACAATTTGGACACAATCACCAACGGCGCGGTCACCCCAGCTCTCAATCACTATTGAATTCCATCAAATATCCTTATAGAAGAAAATTCAGAGATAATTCTAAACCATTATACAGGTCGATATACACATGATTCAATAATATATGTTTACATTACAAGAAATTCGCACATATTTGACACACAAAGCGAAGGATTACCGATAAGGAGACTAAAATAGCTTTAAGATATTGGTCCGAGACACTGAAGCGAGTTGTATCCGCGCACAATACGAAACTAGCACCAAGCCACTGTACGAACAAAGCCGCGGCCGCCTCCTGAGTCCTGACTGGCAGGCGGGGGCGGCCATGCAACGGAACGCCGCGCGCGCGGCCGGCGCAAGCCATACGGACGCTGGACAGTGCACTCACGCTAACTATGCTCTCGCAAAATTGTTCAAAAAGGGTAAAATTTTTATAAAAATTCTAAAGAGTTAACCGAGTCAGCCATTCAGATAGAGCATAATTGCGTCAGCACAGAGTGGTTGAGCAGTGTTGGGGGAAGTGGAGTTTACTCCGGAGATCCGGACTACATTCAGCCTCTCAGAGTTACATTTTACATCCGCATGATATGTGTTACACAGATAAAACGTTAAAGTACTGGGTACATATACCTATAACCATACTGTACATATATGGCGGTAAAAGTTACTTACAACCTTACGAAAATTAAGAGTAGGTAAATATATACTAGGTATATCAAAAGAAATGCAGTGAATATTGGTATCAAAATATTATTCCTAATTATAAGTTGTGTGAAAGTGTACGTCGATTAGATATGTGATATTTGTGTAAAGATACATAAAAAAAGCTTTATACGAGACCTCGTTACATCGTTTGGTAATACAAAAATATTAGAAATATCCATAGATGATTCGATTACATGAGTTACAAGACCTTATAGGTAGCCACAAAATACTCGTCGATAGTGTTTCTACAGTCGCCCAGCCGGAGGCGACCCCGGCCGACTTTGAGCCTAGACGGACGATCTTCCGGTGCGTTTAAATAAATTCCGTGAACTCTTCTTAACTAGAAAATAATTTACAAAATCTCTAAGTATAAAAAATATAAAACAATCATATATTTTAGGCTCAAATTAAAAATAATATGTCATGTAAAGGCAGCATAAAAATACTTACCGCAAAACATCTAGCATACCTACCACAAAATATCACACGCAAGGATTCGATCGAGGGGCGCGGGCCCGGGGCGGGTGTGGTCTCGTGGGGCCAAATTTTAAACATTTACTAATAAAATATTAAAGCTTAACATACATAAAGATTAAGCATCTCTGCATCTTAGATATATAATAGCCATTCAAAATAACTGCAGATTAAAATATCTCATCTTAAAAATAAAGTCTTAAACGTTAAACTATAATAAAAGACTCGTAATTTCAGAAACGATACCTAACTTAGGCCAAACGTACAAAATAAAACTGTTTTAAAATTATAAAATTCATTGTTAATTTCGCTGTCGAAAATCGAATGTGGTTACCATAATTTATTTTTTCACGAAAAAAAAAATCAATGTGATAAACTAAGGACTAAACTAAGATGGCTACGACATGGTTCGATCGTAGCAGCCGGGTGGGTGTCGTGGTGAGATGAGATCGAACGACGTCGTATTCCGAGTAACGAAACGTAATGCGGCGGATGCGCGGCGCGGCCGCGGCACCTCTCTGTAAACAGCAGCTTCTCTCTAAAATATAATCAATTGGCGGTGGTTTGTCTGTTCAATCCTCGGCGGACGCAATTCAGCTAGACTCCTTCTCCTTCGACTCTGAAATTAAAATTCATACTTAATTGCAACATCCCAATGCACACATCTCATTACAATCTTTCATTTTCAGCTTAAAAAATCTCACTCTGAAAAAATAGACTCGCTAGCTATACTATAAAATGCCTTCTAAAATGCATCAATTATTTCAATACATAGATAAAATATGCACAAATAGAGCAAAATGCAATAAATACATGTATTATGCATTATTAGATAGATATAGTTACGTATTCAAATATATTTTTCAAAAAACTTATTGAATTAAAAGGGTAACTTCACGCGAAGATAATAGACCCGATACGTCTCATGACCAAGCTGGCTAAACGACTTAAACAGCCTTTAGAAAATGCTTTTAGATTTTACATTACTAAAGAAATTTAGTTTCAGATTCACTGGGCGAAAAGTCTATGACCAACACAGTAGGCACTGCGGCCTTTTTGAAAATTTCTGAGGCGTAGGCCAATAATTTTCCATACCAAACCACTAACATTTTATTAAATAACCCTCCTTCTGGCGCAGTCGGGTAATGAAATCAACACAGTTAATTTAATTTTATAAATGGCGGCGCAAATCGANTAAATGGATCATTGGTAAGGACGGGTGATTTGTGATCGAGGTGCTTAGTTTATAATTTTGCTGGTTTTGTGCAAAAATAATTGTAACAAACTAAACAAATACAAAGCTAAATATATACATGATTTAAACCTACACAATCGTTAATTAAGGCATCACGTCAATTAAATGTGTACTCAAATAAAATGCAATGAATGTGTATGTAGCCGCAATAAGTTTGCAGTGCTGGAACGCAATGATTAAATTCTAACAAATTGAGTACAATTAAAATGTTATACTATATGATTTAGGCCAGTGGACAACCGTGACGAGTGAAACTGAAAATAACGACGCTAATTACAATTACAATTTCTATAAAAGCAATTAGTCTAAAGGCTGCATATAATATAAATGTATCATTTCGTCGCCTATAAGCCGTCGATATAATAGCGTTTAGCCGTACGTGCGTGCGCAGTACAATTATAATAAACTAGGTGGCATGCTACATTTTCAAAATTTATCGCTATGGATCTGTAGAAGCGGACTCTTTCTACAAATTATAGAATCGTTTAGAAATTGAGAAAGTAATATTGATGTAACAGAATTGATACGGCTAATGATGCGATCAATACTGGTACGTTGTTTTATATAATAGTCTTAAATGTTCATTATATGTTATTAAATAAATAACATACCATCTAATTATTTATATAATACTGAAGATTTAACAAATTCTTTCATTTATTTCAAAGATTTTAAACTTTATATGAATATTAAGAAGAAAACAGTGATTTTTGCTATTAAAATCACGAAGTAGTTTTTTCCTACACGACTTTATTTACGATGTAAACTCACTAATATAATATGCGTCGATCAAAATGCACGTTCAGGATGCAATTACGCGCTCGTAGCATGCCCCTAATGAAGCAAAAATATGTAATAATGATACTTATGTTATAGATATTCGATGTGAAGCGGGAGCGCGTCTACACATGCCTGGTCATAAAAGTTCGAGACTGACCTTCGTCGCTGTTACCGTTAGTGAGCGGTTCTTCACCGTTCTTCTCACCATTTTCGGCGGGCTTCTTCTCTTCTTCCTTGGTTTCCTTGTCTTTCTTCTCCTCGGAGCTCTCCTTGGCGGGCTTCTTGTCCTTGCCGGCCTTGCCCTTGGCGGGCGTGGCGGGCTTCGGCTTGGGCTCCAGGGACGGGTCGAGGACCAACTTGCCGATGTTCTTGCGGTCGTGCATCTTTTGCATCGCTTCACCAACCTGCAAATGATGTTTGATGGTTAAATTATACATTTTTTACAACTAAAGATCCACAGTGTTAAAAGCTCTGTATGCTGTCGTCGGTAAAAACAATAGTAACCAAATAATTTAAGGATTAAAGTCACTTATAGAAAGTCACAAGTAATGCCGTAAAGAGATTATGGTGAAGCCTTTGTGCGATGCTCGCTGTTAAATAAAGTGAATAATAGACCTTACTTTAAGAAGATCAATTGTATGAAATAATCCAACTTAGCTAACGTATGGCCAACAGAGTACTATTACATGACAAAATATGTGACCTAAAAGATTAAATAAATGCGTGGAATTGTGGATAAAACTTTCCAATAATACCTACTTTAGGTAGACCAAAGATTAAAACGGTAGGTATGCAGAAGACGAGTTATGTCTTCGATTTAATTACTGACACCATTAATTTATTGTGTTACTTAATTATTATTTTATCACTACAATAACAACATTCCATTGTCCAAGCTCATAATAAGTTATGCCCTTCGGCATAATTTAACCGAACGAACGACTCTGTTGTGATACAAAGTTGCAGTGTGATAGCGAATTAAAGATACGACTTAATTATTTTGTTTGTCACTGAGATCACTTTAAAGAACGAATGTGCCTGTTAAGGGTTCGATAAGAAAAGGAAGACAAGGAGTCTTTGTTACTTCGTGGAATTGTCTTAATTCGTGATCCCTACTATCATAACAGGCACAATAACATGCTGTCTACTTACAAAAAAAGGGTCAAATGACTTTCAAACACGATCGTCTGTCATAATCAGTCACGCCGAATATGTTCGGTCGACGGAGGCTTGACCTGAGCACCGAGCACTTGTTAATATGGAAGATCGATCCATCCGTCATCATCACTCATGGCTCCACGCGTCAGCGGGTGCCACTATTTAATCATGAAGTGCGTACTGAATAGGGTGCAACCTATTGGGAGTTATTTGTTCTTATTTATCCAATGATTAAAGTCGAGTAGGGTCGAGAAGCGACTTGATCGTTTTCTCGGCTACTACCTACTCAGTTCTGGTATTATTTTATCAGTCTTACAAATCACCTAATTCAATAGCTTTAAGTTTACAACGCTGCAGATCTAATTACTACCTCTTCCAGCATCCAGGTGGAATATCTACACCAGCAACTTGAGCTGCCTCTTGGCTCACACAACTCTATTCATATAAATACTCAGTGCTGGAATAGCAAGTGACTTGTACTGCGGGATTTTTGCCTGTTTTCACCATCAATCCCAACATTTTTAAGTAACCCCTATGGTAACATATAACAGGAATTTTGTTTTCATATGGGTCACTTAAAAATTAGGAATTGATGGTGAAAACTGGCATTTGTCGACGAGCGATTTTTGAAACAGGAGGTGCCGCAGGTAGACAGCACCTAGGTTCTCGTTGCCTACGGGATGGTTACGGGATGCTGTCAGTACTCACGTGTCCTCCAGCGCCCAGGTGGAGTCGACGAGCGGCGCACGTAGTTAGCACGGCCGTGTTGGAACAGTAGGTGTTCCAGGTTCAAGCCAGTCAGGCTCCTGTCTCCTGCGGGATGTAGTCAGTACTCACGTCTTCCAGCGCCCAGGTGGAGTCGACCAGCGGCTTGACCTTGCCCTCAGCCCACAGCGCGAACACGGCGTCGACGGCGCGGCGCATGTAATCAGCGCGGCCGTGTTGGAACAGTAGGTGTTCCAGGTTCAAGCCAGTCAGGCTCCTGTCTTCTGCGGGATGCAGTCAGTACTCACGTCTTCCAGCGCCCAGGTGGAGTCGACGAGCGGCTTGACCTTGCCCTCAGCCCACAGCGCGAACACGGCGTCGACGGCGCGGCGCAAGTAGTCGGCGCGGCCTTGTTGGATCAGCAGGTGTCCCAGGTCCAAGCCAGTCAGGCTCCTGTCACCTGCGAGATGCAGTCAGTACTCACGTCCTCCAGCGCCCAGGTGGAATCAACCAGCGGCTTGACCTTGCCCTCAGCCCACAGCGCGAACACGGCGTCGACGGCGCGGCGCACGTAATCAGCGCGGCCGTTTCGGAACAGACGTGTCGTGGCTTCAACNAGGTGCTTCGACCTGGTTTCGCATTGTGAAGACATTTTATTACTTCCGTGCGGTACCAGGTCTAAAAACCTGGTATTAAGGTAGGTACATCATTGGATTCTATTTTAAGAATACATCATAGAAATATATTCATCACTTTCCTACACCGGACCCAATTGAAGTTATGCCTTTCGCACGACAAGGAAGACTATAATTTTCTTAGCCGCACGGTAAGCGAGACGTGCACAAGGTCTATAGACCTGGTTTCGCACTCAACGTGTTAAACAAACGCTCGTTCTCGTTATTCTAATGAACACTTCAAGTCATTTCCAAGAGCCCAAGAGGCTAATCAACGTAGATAAACTCTTTAATGGTCGTTAGAATGCTGAAAATGTTGGTTCCGCAATTCTGGTATTAAGATATGATAAGTGATCTTTTGGGCTGTTCTAAGAAGCGTAATCACTTACAGTGGTGAGTGCAGACAGAGAATTTATTGCATTCCAAGTATTTGTTAATGTTTGTCTAAACGATTATCTCTCAGTGCGTAACTGTAAAAGTGTTCAAGCTAAGTAGAGTTTAAGCTATAAGTAAACATTATTTTATTGGAATACTTTAGTAGGATGGACATAACGGACGAATGGGAAAACAACTGACTCGATCTTCAAAATTCTTGCAGCTAAAAAGACACCCAAAATCACTATAGATTAATTTGATATGTTGCAATTTTATTAAAAGTACTTTAGTTAGTGGGATGGACATAACGGATGGAGAAGACAAAATGGGAAAACTACTGATTCGATCTTAAAAATGTTTGCAGCTAAAAAGACACCCAAAATTATCATAAAGATTTAATCTCTAGCTACTTATTATATCTAGGACTTACCGTACAAGATGTACCGGCCCATGGGCTTGAGGAGCGAGTACCCACGGTTGCACTCCTCGCCGCAGAGGCAGTCCAGCACGATATCAACGCCATCAGCGGACACCCTGGGAAGAACAAAGTATGTTAGCGACATTTGGTTTAACCCTAGATAGCTAACCTTCCGGCGTACCCTGTTTAAGCTAACCATCCGTCGAAACGACGGGTATTAAAAAAACATTATTTTTTGGACGAAGTAATTTAAAAAATCTAAGTCTTTTTTACAGTTTGGTTCCTTCATATATTTGTGAATAAATGTGCATTATTTAAATTCACCTTATTTATTTATTTATTAAATTAAAATATTTTTTCCTAGACCTCTATAGAAATTGGAACATTTTGTAAGTAACCACTTGGACATGCAATATCAATGAAAATTTTAAATAAAATAATCGGTTTTTTGACTTAATATGGTATGTAAAAACATTTAAAGTAATAAAATCATAAAATATTTTTTTTTCTTTTTAGCGCAAGTGACACAAAAATCAACTTTATGTTTACCGCATATTTTGATATGATATAATGCTGATTTTTGTAATTTCCGAGGGATCAGTATTTGAAATAACTGACGAATCACGTTCCANGCCCACAGCGCGAACACGGCGTCGACGGCGCGGCGCAAGTAGTCGGCGCGGCCTTGTTGGATCAGCAGGTGTCCCAGGTCCAAGCCAGTCAGGCTCCTGTCACCTGTGGATGCAGTCAGTACTCACGTCTTCCAGCGCCCAGGTGGAGTCGACGAGCGGCTTGACCTTGCCCTCAGCCCACAGCGCGAACACGGCGTCGACGGCGCGGCGCACGTAGTATGTTGGAACAGAAGGTATTCCAGGTCCAAGCCAGTCAGGCTCCTGTCTCCTGTGGGATGCAGTCAGTACTCACGTCTTCCAGCGCCCAGGTGGAGTCGACGAGCGGCTTGACCTTGCCCTCAGCCCACAGCGCGAACACGGCGTCGACGGCGCGGCGCACGTAGTCGGCGCGGCCATGTTGGAACAGCAGGTGCCGTAAGTTCAGGCCGGCCAGGCTCTTGTTCTCGTCGAACAGCTTGATGGGAGACACCTTGTCCACTTGCCACCACTACACATAAGAAGAAAACATTCAACTTGCTGTTTTACAACTCGGTCAAGTAAACTGCGCACCTAGCAACCGTGACGTCACGTCGATGCTATGGTACGGGCGAGGGCGAACGTGGGGAGATGTGTCGCGAGATGTGTCGCGTGGGGAGATGGGTTGTACACGAAAGTTACCTAAGTAATGTAACTCCGTATTTTAGACTTAACAAAACCAGCACTTACTTTTCAATGACAATATTAGAAAAGAGATAAAGTTTTTGACATAAATATTATGAATATTAAAAGTGATGATTAAGAAAGTATAATTGGAATATGAATCAGAATTAGCTATTTTGGACCGGTTCCTAAAATACTCTACAAACAGTTAAGACGAATAGAATTCGGTAACATTCTTTACGTTCAGGAAGTCGTTATTGCGTACGAATTTATAGCCATCTTGATTTTTTCCAAGATAATCTTGTTACGTTTATAACCCTTTCATAGCTGCTAATGTTTTCGTTGAGCATCAGATAATAATATAATTAAAACATCATGTACTCACCGCACGCGCGGCGCTGAAGAAACTCTTCGTCTCGCCGGTCACGATGTTAGATGATCCTGCGATAAAATACTATTGTTTTGTACTGATATTTAAACAAACGCTCGTTCTCGTTATTCTGAGGAACACCTCAAGTCATTTCCAAGAGCCCAAGAGGCTAATCAACGCAGATAAACTCTTTAATGGTCGTTAGATTGCTGAAAATGTTGGTTCCGCAATTCTGGTATTAAGATATGATAAGTGATCTTTTGGGCTGTTCTAAGAAGCTTCACTTACAGTGGCGAGAGCGGAAAGAGAATTTATTGCATTCCAAGTATTTCTTAATGTTTGTCTAAACGATTATCTCTCAGTGCGTAACTGTAAAAGTGTTCAAGCTAAGTAGAGATTAAGCTATAAGTAAGTAAACATAATTTTAGAAAAAAAACTAGAGGACACAATGGAAAGACATCTATCTCAAATAATTCTCGATCCTCAAAACTGACACTATAAAGATTAATTTGATCTGTCGCAATTCTTTGTAAAACTTACCGTACAAGATGTACCGGCCCATGGGTTTGAGAAGCGAGTACCCACGGTTGCACTCCTCGCCACAGAGGCAGTCCAGCACAATATCAACGCCATCAGCGGACACCCTGAGAAGAATACGCATTGTTAACGACATTTTGTTCGACAGCTCCCGTAAGTGACCGATGCCAGCTTTGGGTTCAAACGACTAATACATGATGATATGGTCTACTACCCTCCTATACAGAAGAGTATAGTAGACTATACCATAGGCGCACATATCCAAAGATTAGAGGAGAGATGTTTGATGGATGCAGGGTATATGTTTTACTAGCTTTCCGCCCGCGGCTTCGCCCGCGTGGAATTTTGTCTGTCACAGAAAAACTTTAACGCGCGCGTCCTTGTTTCAAAAACCGGGATAAAAACTACCCTATGTACTTTCCCGGGACTCAAAATATCTCTATGCCAAATTTCATCAAAATCGGTTCAGTGGTTTAGGCGTGAAAGCGAGACAGGCAGTTAAATTTGCATTTATGATATTAGTATAGATTTTAAAGTGTAAATAACGACTCTTTTCTCGCCTCTCTGCTATGTTGCAATCCTGACCTTAAGTTGCCTACTTTCTTTCTTATTCTGCTAATGCTCCTAACCCGGTATTTTTCTATGTAATTTAAAACAACTAGGTAGGCTGCTTTAAAACCATTATTATAGCTATTCCATAAACCATCGTCCAACTTTACTCTGTATTGGAGACTAAGGTCCGTTCATGTATGACTTTAGTACATAACAACAACAGAAACACAATGGCGTGTATCATACTCGTACATTGTTGCGTTTAGCACAGGAAATGTAATACTTAAAGATGTTTTTGTTCCAGTGCAAACAAAAATACACGCGGCCATAAACTTTGGATTAAACACAAAATGGCCATAAAATAGTAGATTTCTATCTATAAATGTAATTGCTTAGAATGCACGTTTTATGTGCGTTTTATTGCTGTTAATATAATTATATTTATAAATTAAAGATCTCTTTTTCTTGTCAAAACTGTTCTATGAAATGAAAGAGTTCAACGCGCTTTAGTAGGTATTGTCGCATGAATCTAAGATGATTTGATAATTATTGTATAGCAATCTCAATGCATGAAGAGTATTCATATCTGAAATAGCGTGCTGTTACAAATTACATAATATAAATGAGTTACGTAAGAACGTGTGTTTATTTGTAATAAAGTTTGCAGCACTTCTCGTTACAATAAAATGGACATTACTAAAGCAATAGCTTCATCATCTTCGCTCGAGTAGTACATATCTGGCGCTGTATTTATTTACACTGAACTTGTGTGGCTCCGATGTTTACGTTCCGAAGATCTCACCAGATATAAAAATATCTTTGTCTATTTACGAGAATTAAATACCGCCGCTGTTACGAAGCAGCTGCCCTAAGGAGCGGGTTGTAAACTGAACAATTAACGTGTGCCGCGCCCAACTTAATTGGACCCTTACTTTAATCCTGCCATCCGACGACATATCTACGCAACGGGAGAGGAAAGGGGCTCCTCGTAAATTGGTGGTATTCGTATCACACGGATCGAGCTGCCTCTGAAATATGTAACTGTAATAACCACNGTTCAAGCCAGTCAGGCTCCTGTCTCCTGCGGGATGCAGTCAGTACTCACGTCTTCCAGCGCCCAGGTGGAGTCAACCAGCGGCTTGACCTTGCCCTCAGCCCACAGCGCGAACACGGCGTCGACGGCGCGGCGCACGTAGTCGGCGCGGCCATGTTGGAACAGCAGGTGCCGTAAGTTCAAGCCAGTCAGGCTCCTGTCTCCTGCGGGATGCAGTCAGTACTCACGTCTTCCAGCGCCCAGGTGGAGTCGACGAGCGGCTTGACCTTGCCCTCGGCCCACAGCGCGAACACGGCGTCGACGGCGCGGCGCACGTAGTCGGCGCGGCCATGTTGGAACAGCAGGTGCCGTAGGTTCAAGNAATTGCTTAGAATGCACGTTTTATGTGCGTTTTATTGCTGTTAATATAATTATATTTATAAATTAAAGATCTCTTTTTCTTGTCAAAACTGTTCTATGAAATGAAAGAGTTCAACGCGCTTTAGTAGGTATTGTCGCATGAATCTAAGATGATTTGATAATTATTGTATAGCAATCTCAATGCATGAAGAGTATTCATATCTGAAATAGCGTGCTGTTACAAATTACATAATATAAATGAGTTACGTAAGAACGTGTGTTTATTTGTAATAAAGTTTGCAGCACTTCTCGTTACAATAAAATGGACATTACTAAAGCAATAGCTTCATCATCTTCGCTCGAGTAGTACATATCTGGCGCTGTATTTATTTACACTGAACTTGTGTGGCTCCGATGTTTACGTTCCGAAGATCTCACCAGATATAAAAATATCTTTGTCTATTTACGAGAATTAAATACCGCCGCTGTTACGAAGCAGCTGCCCTAAGGAGCGGGTTGTAAACTGAACAATTAACGTGTGCCGCGCCCAACTTAATTGGACCCTTACTTTAATCCTGCCATCCGACGACATATCTACGCAACGGGAGAGGAAAGGGGCTCCTCATAAATTGGTGGTATTCGTATCACACGGATCGAGCTGCCTCTGAAATATGTAACTGTAATAACCACTAATTAACAAAGCTTGGGATTGGGAACAACTTTGTTTGCGCTCGGAGACAATGGGGGCAGATATGTACTTATTAACGTGTGAAGACCGCGTCCCGAATCCTGTTCCCCTTCAACGCGACTCGTATCATTAATAAAGTGTCGATAACATCGGCGCATTTATCACGCTATGTATTTTCGAATTTCAGCGCCGTTTTAACAGCATATTGCCATTTTATTAAGCGCTGGAGTGAGTTATGGAGTCATACGCTAATCGATATGTCTGAAAGTTCACAGAGAGAGCTGTAGGAGAGCGAGCGCGGATATTTACGGCGGCTATAATGTCAAATAAACGTTAACATTCACTAAAAGTCCCGCATTCTCAGCATCGCTCGCGTGGAGTATAAACAAAGGTATTAGCGAGCAGAGCGGAGGGCCACCGAGCGGGGGCTATATTTAGCTGCTCGTGATATCATGATTTCATCCCTTCATTTTTAGAACTTAACACGGCAGACCCGTTACAAATTATCTCGCCGTGACTCATAAACTTGCGTTCAAAGCATTCGAACTGACAAACATCGGGATTTATTTACTTGGGATAAAATAAAGCTCCATATTTCAATAACAATGTTAACTGAGACATCCGATAACCGATCGGGACTGGAGTAAAACCAAGTGTTTGTACGAGATAAGATTTTACGCGAAGTCTCTTTACGAAGAAATGTAGGTCGGTATATGTTTTCTTACAAGCAGATGTGTGTTGCATTTTGATGGTTTTGTTTTGTTTAAGTGAGATCATAATCATTTAAACACACATGCTAAAGCTCGTACTTATTCTGAAAAAAGTCCTACCCAATCCTACCTAACCCAAAGTACTGGATTCAAACTCAAGCACATAATAAATCCAATCACAATTCATGAGTAGATCAGTAAATATTCACTACTTTGCAATGGCGTCGTTTTCAAAATACAGTTACCTAGTTGTATGCTAGTCGCTATGGCCTGTTCTATTCCATATGGAAACCAGTAGCTTATCTAGACGTTGATATAGCGGCTAAGTCCTCATTGGATTCCCCGCTTAAAATAAATCTGAAAGTGTACTCATTTCTTAAAAACAGACCTAATGCTCGCTTAATAATACCCACCACTGAAGGGAGAGTTCGGGTTCGAGCTTCCTGCAAATCTGCTACCAGACTTCAGTAGGTTTTCCAATTTAGACCTAATCTGAAAGTGCATAAGGTACTCACTTCCGAACTTCGCTGGTGTAGTCGCTGCCCCTCTCGAGGAGATGGTCGATGTTGTTGTTGTTGGCCTTCAGGGCCTCATGCTTGCTCTTGGAGCAGACCCCGAACACCGTCACGTTGTCCACGGTCTTCGCCAACTGCGCCACGGCTTGGCCCTGAACAAAACATTGGTACATTAAAGACAAACCCAACACGTGCTTTGAATTTTTATCAAACTTACGCCCGTATTCACTAACGATACTTGCTTATATGAAGCAGCAAATCGAACGCACAACGTTAAATAGAGCTCTGTGATTGGTTCATGTGTCACCCTGTTTGTGAATACGGGCGTTAGACAATATTATTATGCAAATCAATCGTCAAATGTTTTACGAATAACCGGTTATCGTAATGATTCTTTGACAAATAAAAACTCAATTTGGGTGGACCTGCCTCAACAAAACATTTTCACATATTTTATCGTAAAGCTGTTTATTATGTCAATGTTTTGAGGAGAATTTATTATCGGAAACCATAATATTACACCTACCACTTCTGATAACACATCAATATGATAATACAAAACTGTTATAGATCGACTTTTATCCTGGGAATGCAATGCAATCATCAGGCTTTCAGTACGCCGTCTTGTATCTGCGATACAGACCTTAGCCTTTGAATAAAGTTAGCTTTAAGTCTAGATAACTAAGGATAATTACTAATAAGATATGAATATAAAATGCTTCTCCATCCATAGCAAATTAAGTAATTAGTTTGTTGGCTATCGCAATTTATGTCGCAGTCGCGTAGGCATTATCTAGCTAATTGCCTTTAGTCCGCACCTATGCTAGCTACGCCAGACTTTATTTATTGGATTCGAATTACGGGTCATCGACACGAAGGGTGACGTGACGTCAGCGGAACAAAAGATCGCTGAATAAATAGATTTTTCTCACCTAATTCAAAGCAACAATTAGACAGTTCTTTATTGTTTGCAGGCTCATTACGAAGCGCGCACCCATTCGTAGTTCGTACGAAGCTTAAATGCACTCTTCGTGCTTAGTAGGGTCAATGCTACTGCAAGTATTTTTAGCACTGTGTTACACATTGCACCGTACATGCACATTATCTGATGCCAAAATGATTCACTAATTACATGAAATTCATACTTTCCATAATAATGAGACAAGTTTAATCTTACGAGAAAACGATTTAAACCATTATGTAGAGTGAAGGTATTTATTACCAACCACAATTTAAAGATAAGTCATCCACTTATTCGAACAAAACTACTCATTAATCTCATACTGCAACATCTAATAACAGGATTATGCTGCGATTAAACTGTAAGCCAGTAATAAATCTAGTGCGATTTAATCTGCAAAGCTTCGGAAAGCTTCCGAGAAGCTAGCTACGGCTATTATAGTGTCTGGAATTGTTTCAATGAACAGGCCACTATAAGTAAGAATTGCTTTTTTTCTTACATAAATTAATAGGGGAGAGTTCGGTATATTGTACCGCCGGGTAAATTGTACCACCCTCTTATTTCGTAAAGTATTTATTGAATGTCTGTAATTGCAACACTCAGCGATACACAACTAAATTCAATTAATATCGGCCATGTGGTTTTTACCGTATTTTGAAAAGTATTTTTTCATTGTTTTCAAGTCACTTTTGACAATGCATGTTTAGTTTGTAATTTTGTTAAATTTAATCACAGGGTGTTTCTAATATATTATTTAGAAGCGTAAATTAGTGTGGATTACAATTATTTGAAACATTTTTCGGTATTTTTATGCTTTATCCTCCTGAGACCCAGACCCCTAAAAATTGTCGGATTGTCTTGAATTTTGGAAGGCAGGCTAAGTTTCATATGTACAACTAACAAAAAATGCGAAAAAAAATCTAGCCCCCCTACATACGCCAAAATGGGGGGTGTCACCAGTGACACTACGGGTTTCAAAGACATTAAAACGGGCTTGAATTAATTAATATTTTAATTACTTCAGGTGTGGTAAAATTGGTGTTTTTAGTTTCAAATTGATCTGCAATTGTTTAGAATCATAAGATTTACTTTTTAACAGCTTTTATTAAACTTGTTATTACAAACTTTAATTTAACTTGCAATAAATGTGTGAATGTATGTTTGAGTAAAATCTTGGAAGCTGAATTAGAGCTACTTCCTGTCAACCGATTGAGCTGAAATTTTCCATAGACATGTAACTCAGATGAGACTTCAATGTAATGAGGTCATGGAGCTGATCTGATGATGGAGACGGAAGGTAGCCATAGAAACTCTGTGACTAAACGATGTAACTCTGTCGAGTTTTGAGTCATTTGATTGGTATTGACAAGTACTCTGGTGTTGGATGATATCCAGGGTCTGATCTGAGGATGGAGCATCAATTTTTTCATCATCTGTCTCATGAAAGTTGCATAAAATTGACTTGACGTTACCATCAGACAATCCTAAAAAGGACCGTATTTCAAGTCACGAGTGCCCAAAGTGTCACCAGTGACACTCGAATTAATTGACGAAAATACTTATTACAATAGTTATATTTTGATAGTTTTATCGCATAATCTGAGAGATATATTACCGTAGCACACAGAAACCAGAAAACAATACCAAAAAACTTGTTTTAAATAATATTTTCTTTTCTTGTAATGTGTCATGACGGAGGTCGCGCGAATTCAAAATTTCAATTAATGTTTAGAAAATCAAAAACCCTTTCGTGCGAGGCATAGCAATTTTTTGGATATGTGACATATTCCAACGTTTCACACACTTTTATTAATTTTCATAAATACCAATAAATGGCGCTGTAAAAAAAATATATACTCAAGTGTCACGAGTGACACCGGGGGTCTCAGGAGGATATTTTTTACTGATTTTTTAAAAGCACTATCACCTAGTCGGCTAAATTGTACCACATCAAGTTGTATGGAACTTTACCAAAGGATTTTGATTTTTTTTTAGTAAATCATATTTTGAATTTATAATAGCGTAGTTATGTTTGACTAACAATAAATGAAAGCAAAAGACTGGCAAAGTAGATTAGATACAAGTGTGCGTTACGATAATTGGAATTATAAAACTTTTACTCAAAATCGTGATAACGTGTAAAACAATATCAATTGTCTATGTTATTAACTACTGTTCCTTTTCGTTATCTAATTTGTTAAGAATGTATCGTATAATATTTTGCCATAGTTTTTTTATAGGCTTGAAATTTATTGAAATCCAATTTAGTAACCCTGTGGTACAAATTAACGAACCGGTTGGCTAAATTGGACCGAAGCTCTGAACTCGTATTTTGTTGATTTGTGCTAAATATACAACAATTGTGTTGATTAATAGCTACGAAATAGTAAGTTGAATAATCTCTCTTTAATTATATACCATGAACATTAGCAAATACAAAAGAAAACTATGTGTAAAATGGGATTGAAAAAAACTGGTCCAAATTAGCGGACTCTCCCTTATTAACTACACTGACTATGTTAGCAATGTTAAGATTTTTTTTACTTAGCGAGCTAACTAACTAGCTATTCATCAGCAACACCTTATTACATAACTGAAGCAAAAGATTCTTGTTAGGCGGACCGATAACTTAATCCGTTTTCTTTGATATAGTTTGTCTAGTCTCTGGTGCACTTTCTGAAATGGACGTATCGATTCTTCAAATAAGCTCACTACGACATACATACGCATATTTTTATATTAAAAGTAAAAGTACCTAGAATCAACTAATATTAAGTTTGTGAAGATGGATGATGGTCGTGTCGAGTTACTCTTTTGCGCAAAAACTTTACAGCAGATAATTTTTCATAAAACAGATGGGCTGAAAGCTATTATGTAGATTTTTTCGATGAAAATAAGGTTTGAAGTTTGAAGATCTAGACACGCTGTAGCGTGACAAGCCAAGTTCAATAACACTTACCACGCCACCTCCGGCAGAGTGCACCAGTAGGCTCTTGCCCGGAGTAAGGTTGGCCATCTCGAACAACAGCAGGTAGGCCACCACGTAGTTGGTGGTCACGGCTACAGCGTCCAAGGCGCTCATAGCGACAGCGAACAGCTTAAGAGGCTAGCTAAGTCTACTAGATTGAGAGATAACACTTACCACGCCACCTCCAGCGGAGTGCACCAGTAGGCTCTTGCCGGGAGTAAGGTTGGCCATCTCGAACAGTAGCAGGTAGGCCACCACGTAGTTGGTGGTCACGGCTACAGCGTCCAAGGCGCTCATGCCAGAAGGCAGAGCATACACGTACTGAGCCGGCACGGAGACCAGCTCAGCCCATGCCTTGTACTCGGGCAGGGCCACGACTTGGTCGCCAACCTGTGGACAAAAAGGTACAATTTAGTTGGAACTACTAGTCAATGAGTTTTTATGCTTAACAGTTGGCATCACTGGCGATTGGCATGACCCCACTCTACAGTGATGTCAACTGGTGAGCGCTAAAACGACAGCCCTCACTGACATAGTTTTTGTGAGCAGTCTATGTGCGACTCTTCTCCTATAAATTTCTCCTCCATCTCCTCCTCATTTAAAAGTCAAAACTAAACCACGGAATAAGATTGACTCAACTGACTTTATTTATTACTTTTATGAAATGTTTCTAACTACTGAAATTCAAATTTTAGAGCAAACTGGGACAAAACGATCTCGATTTACAGGGATAAAGTATTTTAATGTACTTATATCTTGGAATTAGGTATAGTTAAATAGTGTCAACGACCTAATTCTATTCGTAATCATAAATAAATACTAACTAGCTGTAAATTACAATAACAAAGAAATAATGACAATTCAATCATATTACTATTAACATTTACGGGACTATTCCCACCTCTCGTTCCCACCACTGCAACTCCTGTGTAGCCAGGATCTACAGCTTGACCGCCACAAAAACCCAACCAATGAAGGTCAAGTTTGTCCCGGGGGAAAGTTAAACTGTCATTGGACCCGCAACGAAATTAATCAGAAGAACATAGGAGGAGTTCGAAATTAAGGTTCGACTTCCCTCCATTGCAAAGCGGATGACAGGTGACAAACAAAGGTTTAAAACCTTTAAGAAAAAGATTATGCACCACGGACAATAAATTAAATTAAGGGGGCCTATCTTATGAGCAATTAGCAACTACCTGCCAATAATATTTTTCACAAAATCGCTTAAAAGCACGGAAATTTTTCCTTGTCGCGACAAGATCGGTGTAATAAAT
Organism: Ostrinia furnacalis; assembly: GCF_004193835.3. Classification (NCBI taxonomy): domain Eukaryota; kingdom Metazoa; phylum Arthropoda; class Insecta; order Lepidoptera; family Crambidae; genus Ostrinia; species Ostrinia furnacalis. The sequence continues at coordinate 73,623 of NW_021134397.1, read as the reverse complement.
TGCGGAAACAGATGTATGTTGTATTGAATTAAGCATTATATCACGTTCATGTTTCCAAAGATCACACTCCCACAAGATATGATGGGCAGACTGCTCATGACTGACATCATCAGTGGAACACTCGCAAAAAGGAGACGGAACTAGTTTGAATTCGTGAAGTTTATGTTTAAAGTTGCTATTAAGTACTATTAACATTTGTATTGTAATTTCCTTATTCAAATCGCGTAAACAATTTTTAATTTGTCGATAAAACTTAATTAGTTAGCTACGGCAATTGCGTATTCCAGACATCTAAAGAGACATAAAAAAAATAATGAAACAGAAAGAGCGAGCCGGTGGAAATTGCGGCGTTCGTCAGCATCCTCAATCTTTTTTATGGCTCCTGCCGCGTGCAAAAGTTTAATATGTATGACCACCCCCAGCCTCCCCTTGACTGATACACTTCGTCTCGTCACCCTTTATAGTCGTCGGCTTCAGGTTTCGTTACAAGAAAATCAAAATGTTTTACCTCTAAATAAATTGTACAATTTATAAGAAAGCTTGCGGAAAAAGGAGCGGTTCATTTTCCCACTATTCATTAAAACTTAATGTGAAAGTAATTTGTAACTTTTTAGATCTAAGTCAATAGTTTTATTATAGGTGTGAAAATCGGAAAAAGAAACACTTCCTCTGGATTTATTAACGGAAATGTATCTGAATGATCGTTAAAATTTAATAAGTGAGTTTAATGATCGATACAAAAGCCTGAGCGATCTGTAGTCATCATTTTTCAACTTCAATGTTATTAATCACGTTTCCGAAGACGGGAAAATGCTACCAAAAGTACAGATAAAAGATGTTACAAAACTATAATTAAGTTACTTATTGCAGTTAACTATATCGATTGAGGCTGCGTCCTGCTTCTTCATTAAGGAACAGTTCAATCATAATTAATTCATTTCCCCCAAGATAAACACCTAGTATTGCGTGCAACATGATCAATTACTGCATTATGCTTTGCCTAATGGTACACAATTAAAATAAATTAGGTCGTTAATTATTATTTTATTCACACATGTATTGTTTGTGTTATAATTAAAATAAACAGTGTTTTGTGTACAACAAGCTTAATGATTTACTCTTTTGTTTTTACCGTGTATTAAGCATGAGGTGCTGAATAAAAACTTTTTCTTTCTTTTTTCTTTAATGTAGAATGCAAATGTGAACTGCATGGTCGGTGGATGCGAAACCGCGGGTGATTTGTCTGTGGACGGAGTCACTTGGAAGCGCACTCAAGCGCAGCGTATCCTTTGACTCGGTCATGCTACGATAAAGCTTGGGGAGACTATTTTCTGGTAGATAGTTTCGGATACGTTACACTATTCTAAAGCGTCATTAAGTTGTTTGTATGGGATTCAGTTAACCGTTATCAGATTTCAAGCTTTCATTTCAAGAATTCAAACTTTCTGGAGCTATCTGTATGTGTTTTAGATAAATACCCGCTGTAGTATTTACAACGTAAGTTTCGCTAAGTAATAAGCCCTTTATTTGCAGGGTACTTTTCTGATAATACAGCCATCATTTCAGCCAGCAGCTGAAAATACTGCAAACTGTTGGACAAACAAAGCCCTCTCTCGAAGATCTCCTCAACGACCGGACCTACGCTGTCTGCAGCCAGCAAAACACATTACCTCCGCGAAAACAAGTAAAATACGGGAGCTGACGTACATCAATTTATCGATTACAAAAGTTAAGGTTAACGTATTACCTCAGCAATAAAAGGGGGGCTAAGTTGTATTACCACCACAAGGTGGACCGACGACCTCATAAAGGTAGCGGGAAGGCGCTGGATGCAGGCCGCCACCAACCGGTCATTGTGGAAATCATTGGAGGAGGCTTATATTCAGCAGTGGACGTCCTATGGCTGAAATTATGATGATGATGGAAAAGTTGAATAGACTAGAACAGGGGTTTCCAAACTCTGAAGCCTTGAGGACAAATATTTTTTTCGGTATGTTGCAAGGGCCATAACAAATTTAATTTTTCTGCCCACCTATGCAAACATAGGCTTAGTCTTAAGCTGTCGCGGGCCGGATTGATGGCAGTGACGGGCCGGACATGGCCCGCGGGCCGTAGTTTGGAGACCCCTGGACTAGAAGAAGATCTGAGGAATTCCTTACCTTGAAGTTGGTGACGCCCTCGCCGACCTGCTCGATCTCGCCGGCGCATTCGAAGCCGAGGATGAACGGGGTCTTGGGCGGCGAGTCGATGGCGCCCTGCCTCACGATCAGGTCTTGGAAGTTCAGGCCGCTGCAAGAAAACATTGGCATTTAGATTTCGAGATCATTGACACATCAGAAAGAAAGAAAGAAAGAAAGAAAAAACATTTATTTGGTACCAAAAAATTAAACAATAAGTACAATCAACTTAAAAAGCAAAATACATTGTACCAAATTGGTCTCTGCTCAGTATGAGGTCATAACGTACTGAAGAGCACGTTACGGCCACTGGTATTCTGCAGAAACCATGAAAGAGGGGTGCGTGGCCCACAGCGAACGTTACAACTTACTACAAAATTTGACAAATAGAAGAAAATAAGTAAGTGTGCATTAATTTGTGCTATTGAGCACCTTATAATTATGATGATAATCTAAGAAGATGCAATAAAGGTTTATGACTTAATAAATATGATTATAATATATGTTAAGGTATTTAAAATAAGTTTGAGAGAGAAAAGATAATATGAATAATAATATGTATTGAGTGTAATATCATTTACTTATAATGTTGGTATGTGCAGTTTATACATTTGGGCAGGTAGGTAGGTACTTTAAATATTCTTTTGGATAGATAGCAGATGTAGCTTGAATTTGACTTTGAAGGCTCTGACTGTGACACAGTTACGTATTGGTGGAGGAATGTTGTTCCAACATTTTGTTGCCAAGTACCTGAAGCTGCCACGAAAAGCGGCGGTTTTGTAAGGAGGACATATCAATCGATCTGTAATGCGTGATTGGCGTTGCGTGAATTTTAATTTGTTGAACAGATAGGGAGGACTCTCGTAATTTACTACTCCAAAGAGGAGGCTCGCGAAATGCATCACTCGCCGTGACTCCATGTTAAGGAGGTCACTTCTATTTAAATATGGGGTAATCTTTAAGTTTTGTTTTTATGAAGACAGAAACTTACACATCTATCAGAAAGCCTAGGTAGATACGGATTACAGAATATTACATTGTATGAGATTATTAGACAAAAACCTGGTAAATTAAAGTAGCCCAAATAAAGCATTTGACGTGGCAACAAAGTTTGAATAATTATGGCATTTTAATAAACGAGTTCTAAAGGACTTAGGTACACCAAACACATTGGCGCGATGGCGGCTAGATGTCTGCTTCAGACAGACGANACAGACAATTTTTTAGACGAGTCAAAGCAGTAGACACCTATTGATAGTTAAAATGTACATACTCCGTAAATAACTACAATCTGAATAAGTTACTATATTCTGAGTGATAGAGTCACAGAAAAGAAAAACCTGGGATTTACTGAGTCCAATTCAGTAAAAGCATTTTCCAATCGAGTAAACATAAAATGTATTAGAACATTGTTTAGCAAAGCGTAAAAACTGGTACAAAGAACGTGAGGTAATTTTATTTACCTACACTGTGAATATGGATTAAAACTCCCACGTCAAAGAATTTGCAAATAAAAATATATGTATATTTATTTTCTTCATTTTACTTTATGCAAGGTTTTCAGGACCAACCTTCTATTTTCATAGGAATGCAATATGAAAAGTATGAAATATCTTCTACCCATAATGCCAAAGCCACCTATTCTGATCCCATAAAATTCCTTCCAAGGGGCCTAATGTATGTGAATCGCTACATTCACAGAGGAAAACGATCAAAGCCATTATTTATGGCGGTTTATGATTCATAATATTTTATTACCCTCTGTAATAAAAGCTTACATTAATCGATTTACTACAAAAGAATACATGTAAGATTAGCATTTTATCAGACAGATAAATATGAATTAGTTGTTTCGCTAATTGTTTAAGCTAAAAAAACGGAATGTGCCTTGTTTAACGTTTACAAATTTACATTTTTAATTTCGAACAAGTTGTGGTTATGTGAACTGCACTGTTTTTTCATGTAACAATGTTTTTTTAAAACATTTGAACGTCGATAACGATTTGAAATTTTTAAAATAGTAAAACACGTATGCCTAAAATTACTCGTTGATGTCTTTACTACTACATCAATTACTATGATAGATACGTATCTGTTATCTTTCAATTCTGTTCTCGATTCCCATTCAAATCGTATTGAGTGATATGACGATGGCCAGATCCATTCCGATACGTCTAAACTACTCGTTACACTTCAAGGCTCGGCATAACTCAAGGTACGCGTTAATCAAACCAGATACCTAATTAAAGGAGTGGGGCAGGATGGAATGCGGCAGTCATTTGTTATTGCGCGATGAACACACGCATGGCCAGCATAAAGAATTTCATATTTAAATATTTAAACATGCTGATGTACCAATCAACATCAATAGGTACCCCATAACGCGGGCTGACGGCTGTCCATTGTTACGTACGACACATAATGGGAGCTTGATAATGTGGGTTAATTCGAAGCACTCGTCATGACGCCCGTTTGGTCAGTCTTCGCTTTTGTTTCGTCCGAAAAGCTCCGTTTACGAGGTCACCACCCATCTGGATGAATCGATATGAACATTCAATGGAACCGGCCATAAAGATAGCAGCAATATTATGTGTGTCGAAAACCAGATGTCTACGTTATGGCTACCAAAAAAATGCTACATCATTCCGATCCGATATAAGTGTGTATTTTTTATAGCAGGATTTTATCATTAACACAGAAATCGTATTTAAATAATGTTTACTAATGTGACCTGAATTTACTGTTCTAAAAATATTTTACGAATTAAAATTTTATAAAAACAGTCAGCCAAATCATTAAAAATCTACATATTTTAAAATACATTGATTGATTTCGTTAATTAATAATACTGACATGGCTTTTTGAAGACTGAATACTGACATGGCTTTTCGAAGTAATGAAATTACGATATGTTTAAAATAATGTAATAATGCTACATCAAAATTACTATAATGTACTAAAAGGAAAGTTACGCTTTTGTTGTAGGTACTGTAAATAAATAATCTTCATCATATTTAATTTTACATTGTTATTAAATACAAATGAGAGATACACACGCTACGCTACGAAAAAAAATTCGTAGTGTTACAGAATTTAAAGAATGCTACGACGACAGATTTGTGCATTGATAGTTGCTACAGCGTTACAGACGCGTTTTGATATTATCTACTAGGCGTAGTAGTAGCAACATTAATAGTAGTAGTACTACTACGAGTAGTAACATTAGTATCAGTAGTAAATATTCAAAGCTTGACGAGCACGAGAAACAAATGCAGGTGCAAATGCGTGTAATTACGCACTTAGGTGAGCTATGTAAATCGAGTGATGCAGAACGTGTGCGCGGTACAAAGCGGCGGTACCTACGCGCCGTAATCGATATTTTGCGATTGTCTCACCCCAAGTGTCGCATAATGAGTAGACTTATACGCACACAATAGCCATCGAGCATACACACACGTATGCCACGTCAGACTGTACATTTTTATTGCAAAACAGCACCCTATTACAACACTATTAGATGCCACAATGTTCAGCATGATATGCCGTATACAACAAGCTAAACTTGACTACGAAACCGCGTCTGTTGTAGTAAAATATTTGAAAAGGTTTACTGCGCAATTTTTTACGAGTTCCCGTTTGTGTGCAGATGTAAAAATGCCTTTAGATTTCGAAACAATCTATTTGTAATATCAATATTTTAAGTGATTTTATATGTATTTAAAACGTTATGTATTAAGCACTCGTATCGCACAAGTAATCAAACGTAAATTAAATTGTTTGATGCAAATTANTGTGTGTATGTGAGCGTTACGTACGTAGGTTAAGTACAGCGAATTTAACACCAGGCTGTCAATTAGTAGGCTCAAAAATTTGACAGAGAGGGTTCTCTATTTCCTATGTATTACTTTTCTCTATGGTACGCAGTTACGTACCACCATCGAGGTTCAAAACAAAACTTAACTTTCAATATCAGATTTCATCTAGAACATTTCGTTAATTAAAAATGATAGCGGTAATCCAATCTCCTTGCTAACTGTAATGCTTAATTTGAGATTCAGCGGAATAGTTAAACTTTGATTAAGACTTGGCGGGTTTTAACTTTTAATTTATTATCCTAATAGCCAGCATGATTATTGATGTCTGTGGCATTTGATACTGATATCATAACGGTTTTCGTTCCACTGTACGAATGATAGGGGTCCGGAGGATGGGAAACAAGCTTTTCAATTGATTCACAAGTGGTGCGACGAATTTTATTGTGTTTTTGAGAACAATCCCTGACTTGTCAATAGACGCTAACACAAAGCCAAAGAAGCTAGAAAGTTGAACTTATTAATCGTACTACCGTTTTAATAAGATGATTTGAATGTCAAAAGCTACCAAATTTCTTTTCACCAAGATGTACAAGAGTTAATAACTTTTAAGAGCTCTATGGAAGAGCGTGGAACAATTTGTTTATTGTTCAATCTTGGATTAGCTACTGTTGCTGAGGGATATTTTATAATGATTTATTATTTCGCAGATTTGGGCAGAAAATGTACTTTGGACTTTCTATGATGTTAACCGTAACGGTATATTAGCATCTCAACCAAACTTTTTCCAAATCGGAAAATACCAGTCCCCAATTTTAGCTGTTGGTCAAATCGTCAATTATTACGATTTAATCATCGATTTTTTCAGGTAAAGGCATTTATGTGTCATGTCCTTGCGCAACTGTGTTACACGATTTACGATATTGTATTGATTTACTAACACCAATAACCGACAATAAAATAATTACGATTTATTACACATTATCACGCGGGTGTCGTAAGAGGCGACTTAGGGACTACACATCAAACAGAGAATGGGCAGCAGCGCTCTCTGAAAAACATCAATCTTTTAAACTGCGATCTCCAACCCGCCTGCCTAGCGTGGAGATTATGGCAAAACCCTCCACTATAGTGGAGTAGGCTCATAGTCCAGCAGTGGACTGTAAAGGGCTGTTGATGACACATTATCAACTAATGAAAGGCTGAAAAATAACTAATTGTCGAATACTAACTATTAATTAACTCATTTCAAGTTAGCATGAATCGTCCGTTACCGTTACTTGACTACATACTTATAATTAGACGCGTGGAAAACTAGTTATTAAGTAACCACACTTCCGATCAACTTACGGGTAAACCCGTCTATGATCTACTACACTCAAATGTGGTAAGCAACATTTTGTGAAACTGTTTACCGCAGAGCACAACACACGTCAATCCGGCCGAATGGTTCTGAGAGCCCCATTACAACTAAACAAGGAAACGCCATCGAGGCTAAAACAAAGCCAAAAATACTCATAGTGCATACCTCAAATTCAACAAACGCATGAAAGCTGGAAAGCCCGCGCCTGTAATGCATCGACAGATCCGGTTTCAACTATGAAAACGCATTGCAAAGATTCTATTCTAAACAGACGTGCTGCTAAATATGTAAATATCATTTTAGGTTCTCTACCTTATGCGTATCGTGATGAAGAACTATCAGGGTTTTTGGGTAATATGGTAATAATAATTCCTCAATTATTGCAACATTTTTCAAATTAAGATTTATTATAATCACTGACACCTCCAACCTCCAAGTTTGTCTTGAAGATAATCTGTAAATCAAAATTATACGGTTCCGTTCGCCTATGTCTCTAATCTAACTCCTAATGCCTATCTATTTCATAGTTTCAATTATAATTAGCCACCCTTTAGTATTATTATGCCAATTCCGTTAATCAGGGATCGATTGAAATCAAATTGACCCGCTTTTCCAATCTAATTTAAACTATACCCTAAATAGCCGGGAATTCGAAACCCCCATCGGGTCGAGCATAATTTACAAACGGCTTAAATTGATTACACGCCCGATGTTTACAATACGTCGTACATTGTACTACATTTGAGAACTTCACATGAATCATAATGTACCATGCCTATTTGCTAAACAATTAAAACTATTACATTCCCATCTCCAATGTAGTCAATGAGTCATTAATTATAGTACAAACGCGAAAGACAAACTGCACGAGTAAGACAGGAATGTGAGTACACGACAATACACATCTGAATCTATGTAACGTATTAGGAGTATTAGGACCTTCGACATCTATACGATACCTATTATGACTCATCAAAATACCAATTGCATGTAACTACACGTAATCGAAAAATCATTACATTTAGACGGTTCGCGAGGGCCAGTGACGCGTGGCGTGGCAACACAAGTGCACAAGCGCATAATAACAACATAAGGGGTTGGATAACAAGAACTGCCGTCGATATAAACGTATTTGAACCTAGTAATTCTGAATAATTACACCGCATGGGAGTGGAATCGGTCGCCAGCCGCCACGGTGTCGCCCAACTTAGCGCCCGCATACGTTTTATTGGATAAATTGGGCGCGGGGTCTATCGTTTTATTGTGAAAAAAAGCTTTGTCCTACATTATCGAGGATCTCACCCGCGCCCATATTGCCGAGGGTCGGAATGTTAATCCGAGATTATCTGTGCCTGCAAGTCTCGTATCAAATTTTACGCACGCTACCTGACCGCTTACTTAACGCAGACTTGAATGGTTTCCTTTTACAATGGTTCGTAGAGCACGTCATGAGCAGGTAGCAGATTATTCCCGTTTCGTATTCCTTCTATATTCACTAACACGCTTCTATCAAACCCTTTGAAAGTCGAAGCAAAATCGTATCAGGTTACATTGGCTCGACTCTTTTTGAACCAATTTAAACATAATTAGTGAGTAAACTACGACAGTTTCGGGTTGCTGGGTAGCGATTCGCGTGTCTCTGGGCCCTTATGTCAAAGGCCTTGAGGTCGACAAACCGGCTGGTTTTCTGAAAGGCCACCATCCACCAAAAGACGTCAGCCCTGCCCTCATTCGGTTATCTTAATTGCTGGGCTCATTTTCTCAAAACTTCAAGATAAACGCCGTTAAGTATCGAACATTGTTATTGTTTAACACATAAATTAATATACACCTCTTTGAGTTGTTACAAACGAAGTGAGAATGCGTTTTTTAATCTGGATGCAATAACTTTAGAATGAAATAAACTTGTAAAGACGTCGAATTTGCCGAAATGCACGGATACATAATCAACCCCAACTTCGTGCTAATGCGATTAATGGATTAATGCGTTGCCTATAATTTCTATTCACGCAATTTAACACGTAGGCTGCCATGACAGTCACCGGTGACTGACAAACATACTACCTATTCGGGCCATGTCAGTCACTGGAGCCTGACACTGAAGCATCTAAATCAAACGACCGCAGTAGGCCGCCTGGCACGTTTAATGCGTTACTTCCTATTTTAAATGACTGACGTGGCCCCCAACAAAGTATGTTCAGCATGGCCTGCAACTCTTATACCTAAATAAAAATTAACACAGGTTTGAATGAAAATTTTAGTAGAAATGCGACAAATATTTGAAATTCTTAATAAAATCACAAGTTTACGATACATTTCAGAATAAATTATTAAACATAATTACTAAAATTATTATTTGTGTACAAAATTGAAACATTACAGACAAAAATGAGACTGATTAGGGCATTGAAGAGAGTAAGTTATAAGTTGCTGTCTTTCTCGACTTTACACGACCGAAATTTGACAGTTGACCGACAGCAGCCGGACAGAGCGATAGTATTCACGAGGGCTAAATCGAGGAAAGCGATGCAACACGGTAGTTCCCGCCAAAACGCAGAAGCGTGATTTTTTTTGTGCCTGACAAAATGCTTGACATGGCGCTGTGACTGAAATTTATACCATTCGGGCCGCGTCAGGCACGGGTGGCTGACAGATATTTTTATTGCTATATAATATCAATATAAATAGTAAAAAAATATTTTTTATCAATAACTATTCATTTCAAGCCATTATACATCGATTGGCAAAAAAATCAATTTTGGCGAATTAGTAAATTTACTTTGGCAGTCTACGTGTTAAATAACTTTCCGGTTTATTAAACAGCAGCCGAATGATATGTAGAGAATAATTTTGAATAAATTACACTACGGATTGCAGCCCGGCCCCCTCACGTGCGTATCTACAATTTAGAATGGGCATTTAAAACGAACGAGTGAATGAGTGAACACCCTCACTTCAGGGTAATTTTAAATTGCATCGGGGTTCGTGCTGTCGCGACCGATGGCGTCGCGACGGCGCGCCGAGGCCTCGCCCTGGCGGTATACCTACTAGCAGCACACGACTGGCTAACGACTATTTAGTGCTCAACTGCCATGTCGTAGACAAGTGAAATGAACCTTGCAATACCGATGAAAACAGGGGAAAGTATAAAACGATTCCATGAAATACACTGAATCACTGTTCACCCCACTGCGAAACAGGGGAAGTTTATTACCGATATTTTAGCAAGATTTGTACGAAGTTCTTTGGAAATTCAATTTGACTCAAATTACAATATCTCCGGTGAAACAATATCCTTCAAAACAATGGAAGCGGAATTTGGAGCTACAGAACTGGATTTTGGCTGAATTTCTTATTAAACCTTTGTCAAGGAACTTGCACAAGTCGAATATCGGACGTCACGTTCCATTGCGTTTCGGCGAAATGCCTCCACGCGCCGGCCGGTACACGCCACGGTAATTTGAATTTTGGACTTTCGATTTCAATGCGAAGTTTTTCAGGCGGGTCGAGCACTTTCCTTGACTACATAAACTGCTTCACCAGTTCATCAGTCTTCAAGTAAAGCGCTCATTGTAATGCGGAGAGTGTCCCGATATGAGTGTCTACTCTCATCCGCACGCGCGGCTCATGTTTCATGTGGGAGACGTGCTCGAGGATACAAGTGGAAAACGACTTCACTTACGACCATACTAAGGAAGTTAGAATATAAGTAACTCCTTAATCCTTAAAGCTCTGAAGAATAAATCACAAGTGAACATTCATTTCGTCGTTTCTGAAGTACCGGACAATAGACAATATTCAATAGGGATGTTTCCTGGGTCAAAAAGCAAGAGTTTTAATTAGTCCGTCAGTTAACTTATCAAAAATTTTTCTACACATATTTTTCACTTTTTCAAACTAATGAAAATTTAAAGAGATAAAGCGCGCCAAAGTTCATAAGAAGAGGCCCGTGACGTCAATGCTTGCATAAAAGTGCCGCACGTTATGACGTCGTGCGGAACTTCAACGCACCATAATTATGTAATTATTTGTTAGATTGACAAATAAAAATATATGTGTCCAATATTTTTTGATATTAAACATGACGGACTAAAAAAATTTTTTTAGGAAACTAGCCTATTACACACCTCTTAACATAGGTTGTTGGAATCAATATTGTTAACGGAAGCGTAAAATACAAAACGATCTTGCGAAATTCACAAAATCGTAAACTTTTTATAATTGGATCCAATTAGTAGAGCTAACGGCGTAGTCTTCAAATAACGTTTTATTTTACAGTCGGTGCTGGAACATTATGGAAAAAATATCGTTTCCTTTTGTTTCGCTGTGGAATTAATCGAGGTTAGGATTAAATGAGACGCTAAAAGGACTTTTTTCAGCCGAAGTATGAAAAATATTTCGATTTGGGTGTGTCAGAAAAAACATCAAACGTGTAACGAACTAACGATCTTCTAAACTAACGCAACAGTTGGGACTTGGGGGAATTTAATGGAAGCTACGTCATCAATTTTAACGAAGGATAAATGTCACTTTACAATTAAGTGTACAGTGGGTTATAAATAGAACAACGTCCTTTATGAATTCTTTCGTTGCATGTCTAGAACGCATGTGGCTTTGTGCCGCCTGGTTAATTGTGCTAGTATTTAATAATGTGACTCATGGAGCCATAGGCACAATACAATGTGGCTAAAAAAATTAATTCAACGCTAAAATTTAGATTTGAATCACCAAGATATTTTTTACTGTATGAAAACTCCTAGGCATTGTAGCTTTGAACTACTTCGGTACTTCAGAGGGCACAGACCGATGAGTCATGTCAGATACTATGACGGCTCGTAAAGTACACCCAGGGCAGACAACCCCTACTAGACTAGACAGTGGCATGGGGTGAATCAGGTAGCGGTTAATATAAAGAATTCACTCTTGTAGCGGAGTTTTGGGCTGACACTGTGTACCTAGGTGTAGGTTTGTTGTCGACACGATAAGAAGAAGAACATAAAGAATCAAAACGTTAGCTTTGGACGTCACTTCCCCACCCTGTATACGAAAATAGAACTACGTTATAGTTTATAGACAGTTCACCCAGTGTTGGAATGGAATTTCCTCATTCGCGCACTTTCTGATTCATTTGTATTCTACACTAACTCGTAGCGATGTGTATTGCGTAGATATTATGAACACCAAGACGGATAGACACAGGAAACTGCAGTTAACAACTTTATTGCGGTTGTTTGATGAATCAACTTCGAAGGCGTCACAAATGAATGGTTGATTAAAGTTCAATGTATTAACACTCATATTAGTAACAATTACAATAATAGAGTGAATACATAAGAAATGTTTTGTTGTTTTATCGAATTTCCTAGCTATAGATCAAACAATATAGAAACAAGCAACATCGTTAGAACGAAGAAAAATGTTACATCGTTGTGGTTGAGTAACATCAGAACGATTCAAACTCCGTCCTTTTTTTGACATAATTAAGTACGCTGGTAAAAAGGCACCGCAAGGAACCATAATCGCGTTTCTGGGAGAAAACAGCTTTAAAAGTATCTAATAAAGAAACATGATCGTCTTTATTTTAAACGAGCTTTCTAATGACACTGCCTAGATGGGGGTCCGTATTTCCACCCCTGTCTGCATATGAAGTGAGACCCCAAAAATGTTTTTGCAATTTGTTATCATCACTGTCTCTTGATAGCATCCTCTATTTACTGTCACGGAACCGTAAAATAAGGGAAGGTATAACGAACTTTCCATGCGCGTGAAGCGTTACGAAAACCCAACGAAATTATGCCTAATTCCCGGTATCCCTTTTTTCGACAACTTTGTCAACTAAGTTAAAAGTAATAATTCAAATAGCAGAATTTTTACATGTCGCGTGAATAAACGAATGGTGTTAGTATGTCAAACGATAGCGTGACGGAATTAAAGAATTCAGTAAGCACACTTTAACACTTTTTATAATCTTGATAGTGTTATAAATACACCTTACGTCCTTGAGTTTAAAATTATAGTACTAAACCTTTTATGTACGCAAACATAATTTACACTAAACGGCGTGCTTGAATAAGTCAGCTTTATTAGACGAAAAAGTAGAACAGCTTTAACCTTTCTGATATTTCATAAAGATAAACGACTTTACCTAAAGTACTTTACATAAACAACAATACCCAGCGGAGAAAAGTTCCTACTTTTTAAATTCAAAATTTGGCGTCTGAAACATAAAATTCGCTTTCTTTGAGATAGTTGAATGTCCTAAAGGTCATTGCAACGATTTGTATCAATGGTTCCAGAAAAGTTGGCATCCTACCAAGATTTTGGACGTAGTATTCTACCGTCTACACTTAAGGGTGCATTTCTTGTCTCTACCGGCAGGTAATATATTACACCAATTACAAAGTTTCGGTAGGTAGGTACTTCCATTTCATTTTCAACTTTAGTTATGACTTCCAGTCAACCAACCCAACTCCCTAGTCGAAAATATGAGTTCGCTGTTTGGCCCCCTCCATTGTCTGCGCTTCGGAATGTTCCCTTTTCTTTGCATTAAGCATGTGACGTCGAGTCAATCTGTTGCTTTTAGTACCCTACTTTAGCACCGCGTCCTGCCTTTGTCCGCTAGAGTTTAGGGAGCAACAATGCAGTTCCCTAAACGCGTGTTAATATCCGGCTAGCGGTCCGCGCGTATCATGAATACGAGTGTGGCCCGCGTGGCGACGCTATCGGCTTCCGATCTACCTGATGATGAGCCGGCCCGTCGCCAGCCGCGTGTGACTCCCATTTATTACATACTCACTTAATTATATAGACGTTCCATAGATACCATCGAACTTTGACACACGTAAATCGAATACTAAACTGTTTACTTTGTGCTGCAATTCAAACTCTACCTAAATAGCGAAACGTGAAAATAATACTAACGCATTCCAAGAATATAGATCACATAACAATGAGTGTCAAACAAAGCAAAATATTCCAAGGAAATACGGAATAAATATGCTGACAATGATTCAGATTCATGCAATGATTTATGTTTAATGTATGGTAGTCACTGAAGTATTGGTGCGTACATAAATGCGATTACAAGTCATTAGTCACAACGCATGCTAATGTTGAACTCGGTTCGTCATTCCTGGCTGTCATCCGCTTTAATTGTCCACTCAGGAAGTGAACTTGCATACCGTGGCCCGCTGGTGGCCGCGTCGGGTGACTGAACAACTTACTAATTCACTCTACACACCGGCCCCGACGACCCATTTGATGGGTGACGAGGACCGCGGCGAATTGACCAAAAACGCATGTCCGCCAAAGGTTTTTTAATATATTTATTTAAGCAGGTCTTCCTAAGATATTGTGTTAGGAATAATTTATAAATAAACCCTCCCCTTACAATTTCCACACAATTTTGTTCCACGCCTGCGGTTCCATTCCATGTCAAGCACTCAAGACTCAAATTGTACCGAGATACAAAGAGCACACAGAGCATTTTATGGCGCAACACCACAGATATAAAACAGACAAGAATCCGATTGATAACCGGGCAATTATCGCTTTCAAAGGCCAGCGGCACAACAATCTCTTATAATAGCCCTTGATTTTAAACTCAAGTCGCTTACTACTTTTCTCCGCAGTACCTATGTAAAAGCTCACGCGAACGAATACCGCTTTTTGCCTTCACTCCAATTTTCTTTCTTCTATTTTTAATGCAATCTTTTGTGCCATCATCATAACGGTTATGATTGGGAAATGAAAAAATCTCCAGCGTAGGAGTGTTAATGGCAAAAAAAGAAAACCAACGAACCCAATCTCTCTTTTCTCGTTACACACGCGAACAAAAGTTTCTGAGAAGAACAGAATCTGAAGCGTGGCCCACAATAACAGGAAAGTAAATGAAATGACATGAACGTTGAACGTAACTAAATAACGATAAACTGAAAGATTGTGTTCCTAATAATACTCGTAGATACCTTCTCGACGGTTCGAAGACATAAATCAATATTTGAGAAATAATATCATGTCAGGATAAAGAAAACAAATAAATGATAACATTGAGTTGTGTTCAAACTGAAATGTCTTCTACAAATGGTTGAAATTCTGACATTCAGTGAGCAAATTGACTGACGTGACGCATTTATCGATTTTTGAACAAAAAGATATCAACGTCGTCTGCGCATGAGCACACGACACCTATTTCTAGTCATAGAGGATGAGTTTAAAACTGCAGAAAAGAAATATTTCATCGTGTTTAAATACAATATAAAAGGTTAAGTTGACACGCAGCTTGTATCGTAGTTTGAAAAAGGATCGCATTTCCATATTCGCATGGAAGCAACCCGGGAAGAATTTACATACGAGGCGCTGTAACATGTTTATAAAACGGTTTCATAAGCTATAACTGTGCGGAATAATATGAACAAAACAGTGCCGGAAACTAACCTAACACCAGTCAAACCCTCGTACGGTGTGAACACATGCTGGCAACAAAAAACCAACGAGAGCGTGTGGGTATTATAATATGGAATCATACAGTGGCCGTCCCGAGACTTGCGGCGCAAAAAGTGAGGCACTTCGCGGCATCGGATACATATTAGGGAAGGGTGACCTTACTTTCGCCTATCTAAATATATAAAGGGATCTTTTTCTTTTTACTATCTTGCGCATACCTAAGTTGTAATACATTTTATGAATACCACACAACGATGGGGTCCTGTACCGCAAAAACTTTCTTGGACGATACTTTTATTTTTTTGTCAGAGTAGTCAACGACATTAGCGAATCATTCATTTGCTTATAAAAAGGATAAGTTTAATAACAGTCAGGATTTATAATTTTACATACACATTATTTGTTTTGTACACTACTTCAATCAAACACACAATATTTACAATGTTAAACTGCTTTTGATACGATATTAGCTTTAAGAAGATCCTGATCTTCTTGAACAATGACACGCTCAAGAGCATACTCAAGTGCTATCCATTTTTTAAGAAGCCACCTTTAACCTCAAGTGCCTGTTAAGCTGAAAGTGTTTGTAAAACAATTTTCTTCAGAGTTCTCGAGGAGTTGGTCAATCTCAGCTCGATTGCTCAACGTAGGTTTGCGGCGAAATTCTAATTGGATTTAATTTCATAATCAAATGCAACTGATGTCAACACCGAGTTGAAATCCTAGGTTTTAACGTAATCTATTCCAGCAGTTTTTACCTATTAAAAATACTAGCTTTTAAAACGCAAGTCTAAAACCATGAAATAAGTGTCCTACCGACTGGTATAGCAGTTTAATTTCAACAAATAATAATAACATAATACGCAATTTATATGGAATAGGGACACCAATCTTTTTAAAATTCAGGAGACATTCCTGATTATTGGCGCACGACTACCCGGGATCTTTAGGTGCTCATAAAGATGTTTTTGACTGGAGGTATATTACTGTTTATGCATAAATGAATAGAACCCATGAGTTTATTTTGCCCATCGAGTTCCGAAAATATATTTATTTTCATATTATCAGAAGAAAATCCATTAGGTCTCCCACACTTTTCTACTATCATTTCTCCACCCTAGATCAGAGAATTTATCAAAGTCACACGGTCGAAGGAATAAACGTCGGATATAAGTAACATACCAAAGAGGTTCCCCTCAATGAATTCCGCTAGGCGAGCGAGGAAGAAATCTAACACATGCTTTTATTCATTTATCGGAGAGCATGGTTAATGGGCACTGTAAAAAAACAAGCATTGGCGTCGAAAGACGTAGGGCCTGCGGAGATTGGTCGGGCGGGCGGCGGCGCGGTAGGGGACGCGCCGTATTGATCTGGCGCTCGGCGCACCCCCTCCCCCGCCCCGGCCAGACGGCTCACCCTCCCGGCTGCCGACGCACACCCCGAGCCGACACCCGGCCGTAACGCAACCACACCCCTTTTTCATGCGAGTCACGGGATTTTCCAATTCAATTTACCCACCGATCGAGAAAGCTTCCAATAGCCTACGAACTAATAAAATGATAAAACAAAGCGCAATCATTTGTATTTACCAGCCCGCATCTACAACGAGTCAGTTAAAATGAGATCCCAGATTATGGACGCATACGAAAGTAGTGTTTCCAAAAGGGCTGGACATTTCGGTGATTTGTAGCCTGTCATGCGTGTTTTATTTATCAAAAAGGATAAAAAGTGAAACATGTTTACTACCATATAGAGTGGCGACTTGATTCGATTATGGGCACAATAAGCGAAGGAGCATTTTGGTAAGTTCATTGACTCCGCGAACAATGTGCCCGCGGGCGGCGGGGCCACGCGAGCCCGCAGCATCTGCTGCGCGATAAAGGGTTTTATAGATACCACAATATCGGCACATGTGAGGCGGCTTCCGTCTAGCTAGAAGATTGCTACACCCTACAAAGACTGCTGAAAGATTTTCCACCACATTGTGAGTAGTTGTCTCGACAGTTGGAAACTTAACAAAAGAACATCATCTAAGTACACCAGTCATATCGGAAAACAATGCAGAAGAACTCCTAAGTCCTATGCCTCCTGATACTAAAAGTATTTAACGCACACGAAATGGTTTTCGTGTAATTAACCAATTTAAGTGAACATTAGTAGGAGTATCAGCACTCGGTATCACCCTCCTCGAACTGCTGAATTAATGTTAAACATTTTTCACATCCATATCAATGATAATTAATTTCTCAGATAAAGTTAATTAAACGTCAACAACAGGAGTCCCGTATTTAATAACCACACGTGTTATGTTCACAAAACAAACGTTTTTGTTATAATAGCACCATTTATCAAAAGTATAAAACAGCTGTGAGTCACTACCTGATACCGATAAAGGTCAATATTATCTACTAAATAGCTCTCCCTAGTTGCAGGGGTCCCGATCCCGAATGGAAGTCGGAAGTATAAAAAAATTGCGCACTACCGATATCAGTGTTTGTTTCGGTTGTTTTTGGATGAGTCAGCCAAGATAACCTTACTTGGGCTTACTCATGGACGTTTAGCCGACTGCAGTTACACATTTCAAGAATAAGGCGTGACGCATCACCGATACACTACTAATTACGATTGTTTAGATAAATACAGTGATAAAAAGCAAACTATTCCTTATTCCCTACATTAAAATAACGTTAGGAATGAACTTAAACATACGTCTGAGCCGTCAGCTCGTCAGCTTGCGGATGATTGATGGACGGACGACTGCATCTCACGGGTCACTCGAACGATAACACGCCACAAAAAATAAACCAACGGAATATCTTTTGTGTTGTTTATTAACGTCCCAGTATCAATAATAATATAATACGAATGTGAAACGTGATTTGGTCTCACTTTTTAGGCTCTTAGAAAGAGGGGCGATGAATTGATACCAATTTAACAAATAATTAGACAAGAATGAAGAAATAATAATTGAATTTGGATTGTGAATAAAATTTTAAAATGGTATTTTAATACGGCTCAAGTATATGAATGAAACATGAAATGCAAACTCGGAATATTAGACGTATGTATTATACAATATTCAGGTTATTTTAACTCAAAATGCAAGTACCAGAAAGGAGCAGTATTGCAATCGAGTCCACCCACTCGCTGCAGTCAGGTAGATACACCAGCGAGTTATACGAATCGAGTTAACTCAAGAACATAACTTTCTAGTGACTCATAGGAAGAGAGCTATCTCGCGCAGACGCTCTCAATAAGGAAGAGGGTAATAAACAAATTCATCTCTCCCATCTTATGTGGCTTCGGAGCCCATTAAAATGCACAATACTGCACTTTATACCATAGAGCCCGGTCTCTGTGCCCGAGGGGCACTCGCTATTTTTAGGTTTTAAATTGATACGCCAACAAAGTAAAGGATGTAAGCAATTAACACTCACTTTTACTACATAAAGAATGCCAGTAGCATCAGGAGAAAGCATAATACGAGTGCGCGATATCGAGTGAAGAGGTCCTTTGAATAATATAATCTAAATATTCATTACAACACAGTCCAGACGCCCGGCGCATACGGAAAAAAATCAAAATAAAACTATCACATTTCCCATCGTACGCTCATCTCCACATATAATTAAGCACTCTCTGAATAAAAAAGAAAGCCACTTATAAGAGGCGTGAGTACGTCGATTGTTCTCGGAATACGTCTCTTGCCGACACTGACTTGACCTAATTGAAAATAATTGTGCGTTATTCATTGGTCCGATCCTGAAGGCTTACAAAAACAAATCGGCCGAAGCAGAGCACGAAAGCACATCTGGGCCGGTACCGGAGCCCGAGCGCAGGCCTCATAATAGGATAGATTTCGGTCTGTAACTGTTACATATTATCATTAATTTAATAGCGCTATTAACAACAATCTCTTGTGCGCTATAAACCGATGAGAAGGGTGATCATTTGATAAATATTTGTTGCTTGTTGAACTAAAAGTTTTGTTTATAATTTAAACAAACTTATTCTTCTCTGGAATTAGGTTTTTTAACGTAATTGTCCCACTTAGTCCTACATAATACGTAAATATGGTCACCACAGTAACTTACCAACGTCTACGACATGAACAAATTATTTCAAACATTCAGAGAGCTTACATAACGAGTATTTAATTGTAGGTCAACACACTCCGGCCTATCAACTAGTTATGTATCTGGATCGTTACAACTTTTAAACGCGCTTCGCCTTGAACTTGAAATAGTAACAAGTCCCCGACTAGCTAGACGTACTCGCGGTATGTGGTATTATAAAAACTGCAGTTGAACGTTTAAATTAGGTATGATTTCAAATATGGAATAAACTGCTAAGATCATGGCCGAGGTTAATCCGCAGGCTACCACGGGTCGGGCTGGAGCTAGCGGCGGTGTGGGCGGAACTCACACGTTTTTGCGGTGCAAGACTAGAGAACTTGTATCTGGTACCGGTCGAGACCAGTCAGTTCATATTTTCGCGGCAGCTGGCGTCGAGTATGTCGCGGTCATTTACATAGTAAGCGATAAGCGCGCTATATTTAGCGCGTGGGGATGTGCCTGCGCACCTCTCGTTGCACCTACGCTCCGCCACCCTAGCCTCCCGAATGCATTCGAGGAATCTTCCATTTTTCATTGGAAATAAGCATCAAGTATGAGATCTTATTGAGAGTCCATTGTTTCGAATTATGAAATCAATTTCTAAGCTCGTACCTTTTTACGATTGCTTGATGATTTCAAGCAAGATCATCGAAAGAACCGCAACTAATTTGACATTGAACCAACAAAGACTGCAAGTCGCAACCAACCGCGTCGATTCGCAACCCTAATTACTGCTAACCGTAAGGATAACGAAGCAGATCTTTCACAGTTAAGACGTCGTTTTGTTAAGCCTCCGACCAACAGCAGTTAACGTTATTAACGAGAAAAGTGGCGGANGCGGATAATAACTCATGTGTCGTCGCAAGTAGCGTGTTGACTCGACTTGTCCGCTCGACTGCATTATCTGAAGCACTGGAGCGATAAAAACGAACAAAGAACAATGTCAGTCGGCGCTTAACTCCCTTTCGCACGAAGTCGCCGGGCTCCGGTTTCATATGACAAAATAACATCAATTTGTTTTAGCCGTCAATGCGGCAGCTACTGCGCGCTTGCGTGCAGCGTGCGTGAGCGCAGCTACTCGAGCATCCATCGAAAACGCATTTCCATATTCTATTGAATCCGTAATGATCTAGCGAAATCGATCGAGAAGAGAATGTAAACATACCTATGTATAAGCGAAAAGAGAGCTAAGACACGACACAGAGTGGCATCGTCGTTTTGGCGGTCGCCGAAGTGTAAATCCGCTCAGGGCGTGTCGCACGGCTGCCGAGTGCCGGTGGGTGCCAGTGTGCGTGCAGAATTTTCAATCGGCCGAGTGCATTAGCCGTGCATCTCGGAGGCGGCAAATGTTAATGAGCCTGCGACTCTCGCCGAGAGAAACGGGACTCGTCCTCGCCGGACACTAGGTGACTGGGTACACCCTACATCATGCAACTCGCCGCCCGTAAATTTCGCACTACTCTCACTGCTGCTGCGTCGGTGAAATTTATGCAACTTCAGTTAAAAAACCTAATTACCAACTGTAAGTTGTTAGATGATTCCAATTGAATCGGAATATCATGCAACTAGACGCAGAAATTTGAATTATTTATTTTTATATTTCATTCAGGACACCCTCAGGATTATTCAAATATGCCCAACCGTCAGACCTTTTTGCCGTATTCATACACGTTCAAGAAAATCGTTGAATAATTCGAAAAAAGTAAAAAAAAACTGAGGGTAAAAAATAAAATCAATAAAAGGACTCACCAAGCTTTGACTCGGATGAGGACCTCGCCTTCCCCAACGGTGGGCTCCGGTTTCTTCAGGATCTTCACGGTCTTGAGTCCGCCGAAGCCGGTGAGGACGACGGCGCGCATCTCCTTGGGCGGCGGAGTCTCCTTCTCCTCGGTGGCCTTCTCGGGGGTCTCCTCGGGCGGGGTCTCGGTGGTGCCGTTCTCGGTCGGGGTCTTCTCGGGCGCGGCGGCCGCGGGGGTGTCCGTGCTCTCCGTCATGGCTGGGCTGGTGCGGTCGGGGCGGCTGGCGCGAGGCGAGTGAGGCCGGCGGCAGCGGGCGCGTCGCGGGACGAATGAGCCGGCCGGGCGCGCGCCAGCCAGGGTGGGGACCCCGCGCCAGTGTTACCAACTTAGAGGTTTTCCCCCCAGATTTAGGGAGTAAATAAGTGAGATGGGATTTTTAGGGGTCTAACATTTTTAGGGGTAATTGTAGAGTTTTTTTTACTTTTAAATACTTATTATAATATTATTATTGATACTTTTTTTATTATATAAATATACAAATAAATGGTAGCCAAAAGAGACATTAATATTTATTTCTTGGCTTGAAATATTTCATGTATTAAATAATTTATTGGTTACAAATCTCATAATCACGCCTTTGAATGTCCGTTTTTTAAAGTTACGCTACCCCTGAAAGCGTAACTTTATAAAGCGTCTACGGTAAATATTTTTTAGGGGGAAAACTCAATAGCTAAGGCTATTTTAGGGGTTCTTGATACAACTTTAGGGATAAATATTTTTGAGAGTTGGTAGCACTGCCCCGCGCTCCCTCGCCCGCGAACAGGTGGCCACCGCCGGCCGGTTTCTGCCCTCGCACCCCTCGCCCCGCCGAATATTACACTACAAGGGACCTGGATTAACTTTATTACTCAGATGTCGATATAAAAAGCTATATTCGCTCCGACTACTCCGGCTCGCGCGTTGTGTAGCCTCCAGTCGATACCTCCCGAAACTGTACTTACCCTGAACGTGACTTGGCGTGAGATCGATAGGACGCCCGGTCTAGCATGCGTAGATACACGCGCTGCACGTCATATTGAAGTCTAGTTTATAGCTGTATGCGTTCCGCCGTTTCTAGATTTTGCACTTTCAAATCTACCCCATGCAAATTAAAGTTAATAATTTCAATATACCGGCATCATATCTGTTTAATTATAGCACTGACCTTTTTGATCGGAAAGTTAATGTAGTAAATATAAATCTTTCGTTGCACCGAGCGCACTGTTGAAGTGATAACAGTGTTTATAGGATAAAAATGAGGTTGTTAACTATCAACATGACCTTCGGGAGTTGCAACAACAAAACATAATAAATAATAATAAATTAGTACGACATGTGCGACAGCGGAACAGCGAAAACTGCGTCGAAAGTTCGAGTTCAATCGCGTCGCACTTCATTGTATGTAACATGTTCGGCTGAAAATAAAAAGCTCAAGTTAACATCATACATAATTTAATTCAACAACTAAACAGGACTAGATCAAAAGTAGTTTCAAACAGTTTTCTGGTCATCTTTGTGGTCTTGATTTAAGTTTGTTTCCTCATAATAGTAGTAGTCGTCGTCATCGTAGTAGTAATCATCATCTTCTTCGGAGTCGTACGTTGGATCGTCATCATCAGTGACAGTGGGCTGAAGGAGCCAATCCTCGCGGCCACTCCGCAGCTCTTTACGCAGTTTATTTTGAAGAATCTACAAAAAAAAACTTATATTACTGCTCGCATTGTACAAACAAATGGGTGCAGATAACCATCTTCACCCACAATTCACATAGCATTCCCCGCATTATTGTCGGGTGACGATTATGTGAGGAATGCCTCTCTTTAGACGACCCTATCTCATGCCCAGGATCGTGATAAATATATGAATGAGACACCACGCCAGAATAAATTAATTTAACCAATTTCTTTGCCGCGTTATACCTAATTATTTGATGTAACTAGATAAGTATAAGTGTTTTCTACTATGTCCTATCTTTTAAACATAATATTTAGTAGTGATCCATCATAGCAAGAGATCTAATCATCTAAGCACTGTTTAAAAAGGTGAAACTATTTCTAAAACTAACTTAGCCATCATAAAATTATTTTTAGTTTTATGCCCAGACTTGAAAAACTTACATTAAAACATTTCAATTTAAATATTTCTCTCACTGTCAAACTAACTTAGATCAATCTAATATATTCTAGAAAGTTGGAATGAATTGCTTGATCCATTTTATTAGTTTTAATAAATTCATTTACATTGAGTATCATTATTTAAATTACTGTCGATAAAGTAGATTCGCATGTTATTAAGAAAATTTTATTATATATGAAATGTGATATCGAGACTCAGACAATCGATNCAATCGATGGAATATTAACACGTTCGTGAACTCGATATTAACTCGACGATTTGGGGGCAGGCTTTTAAAATAAGAATAGTAATTGAAACAAAAGAAAGTAAGCAATCAAAACCGCTGCTAATAATTTGATTACAGAATCGTGATGAGATATCAAACTCTGATTTATTATAATTTCT
The DNA here is from genome assembly GCF_004193835.3 of Ostrinia furnacalis. NCBI lineage: Eukaryota > Metazoa > Arthropoda > Insecta > Lepidoptera > Crambidae > Ostrinia > Ostrinia furnacalis. Next base: position 49,413 of record NW_021134397.1, on the reverse strand, counting down.
AATACTAAGTTGACTGTGTCTTCCATATTTACCTACTTTTTTTTACTGTTATACTTTTTGTGTTTCAATCCGCGAGAGCCATAGAAGAAAGAAAAAAAAACTTTTTGTGACGTATTGTCACCATTGTAATGACGTCAGTACAGAAGAATTACAGCACAATTTTGCCTTATTTGTCATCATAAACCTACTAACCGTTTATCATCAGTTACCTAGATTATTTCATGTATGTACAAGAAATATTGAGTAGAGCCGACATGATTGCCGATAGCATAAAAATCAGGACTTAATTAAAGTAAATGATAACAGCCGAGCAATACGCTTAGATGTAAAAGTTATTGTCGCCATAAAAGCTGAGATATTACTACAATCCCCTCGTGTGGAGTACAGTCGAGCTCTAAATTGGCTATAATTAAACTATAGAACAATATCGGCAGGATAATTATAAAATTATGTACCGAATATTGTATATAATATTATTATGTTCCGCAATGATTTCAACAATTACAAACATTGTAATAATCAACCGTATTGTTTGTTAATATACTTACCAGTAAGATAATGTAAAATTAATTAAAACAAGAGAGAAACAAGAGAAGCGTTAACGAGTTACTACTCGTAACATATTTGTAGACACTACTCTAGCTAGATGAACAAACCATATGAATAGTAGGTATGCACTATGTTAATGAGGCTCAATGATTTCCGAATAGGACAAAAATAGGTAAAAAAAACTCACAATTATTATTCAATTCAATTAAAAAGAATTACCAATTTTTTGTCACTTGGTGTAGGGTCAAAGCAGCCAATGTTGAATGTGCATTCAGGAACTATCTCCGAAATTGTTGTTACAATCCGAACAATGTATTAAAACATAACAATACATCATTTGAAAAAAATAAGGGACAATGCGCCCGTTTATTCGGGCGAGTGTACATGCGGGCATTTGATTAAATCATGTTCACATATAACTTGTGCATTATCAGCGGTGCATTAGTGAATCAATGAGACCATTTCGCCGTACAAATTGTTACATATCTTGATCGATATGTAATAACGAACGTTGATAAACAATTACCCTGGATTGTTTTTCCATTGAATATGGTAGGGTATTGCAATTTGATATTAAGTGTTGACGTAACTTTTTAGTCGGCGATGTGCACTATTTGCGATTAAAAAATAATAGAAGGTTTTGAGTATGATTATCAGGCCACAGAAAAATATTAGTGCGACCACATGCTATGAAAAGTTAGTTGACCAAGAATAAAAAGGGATGAGTTCTACTAGATTAATATTTAAATGCTATGCTACTACCATGATAGGGAATAATGTTATTATATCCTATATCACAAAATTAGGTTTCCTTGATTTATCTATTTTGAATTTTGGCGTTTAAAGTTAAAAAATAATTGAGGAAATCCATCACTCTGTATTAACGACTGAATAATAAATAAACACTAAAATTATAAAGAGGATAGATTTGATTGTTTGTATTGAATAGGCTCCCGAAACTATTGAACGATTAGAAAAAAAAAATTCCATTAGAATCCCACAATATTTCTGTTGAACATAGGCGGTACGAAGTTCGCCGGGTCAGCTAGTAATAATAATAAGCGACATTAGCCCAATGTCGTCGGTTTCGTACTGGCCGAATCGAGATCCGAGGAATGCGGGTTCCGAACCCCGTCTCTGGACTATTGTGGTGGACCCAATCATAAGACAGACAAGCATTATTTAGCTTACCACCAGGGCTTAGCGGGTTAATTAAAAAAATCTTTAAAAAACAATGATATTCACCTGTCTTTTCAATAAGAAATCAGCTAGCTCCTGTTGCTGGTTACCCAAATCTGTGACGTCAGGTTTTGTGTCCGAAGTTCGATAAGATATGACTGGGTTGTTCACGTCGATATTGACCCACGCATCCCGACTCTTCTTCCTCGCAGCTAGGAGCCGATTCATGATCCTCGCGTGGTCCAGACCAAACACATTGTGCGTCATTTCAGGGATCGGATCATCGATGAAGGACATCTCTTCCTCAACCTGCTTTATTTTAGCCTAAAAACAACGTTGCGTATTTACAAAATGCGGACGTATTTACTAAATTATTCATAACTCCTCTCGTTACATATTCCCACTGACGTATTGCTTGAATCGAATTAGTATCCAGTAATAGAATTGGACTTTACCGTCGGTACATAGGTACATGGAAGTTTCAAACTTGGAATAGTTTGCGCCAAAGGTAAGGTAACTTAGTTACCGTACTAACTCATTTTTATACTATGTTACTACTAAATAGTTAAGTAATTACTAAATTAAACAATCTATAATATGCAAAATAATAATTATTCAATTCTGGCTCCAATTTTAGGTCAGTGTTTTCTTAAGCAAAAAGTTTTGGAATCCCCCCAGAGACCTAATAGCTTAAGAGACAATTTATAAGTCGTATAGCTGAGAGTCAAATAAGTTGTCTGCAATGGCAGATTGTTAAAATAAGATGTAAGTTACTCTGCTCTGTGCCAACGGCTCTTTATGGCGGAAACTTGTCATTCGCTAAAACAAATTAGCCACATGATTGCCAAAAACAATGGACCAGTACCACACGACACATTTTACTATGTATGCTAATTCAAAATGTCCATAGTATTTTTAGCGACGGACTTAGTTCAGTACACCTAGGTAGGTACATACTTGACTTATTTATGTGTTTGACATCAAAATTCAAGTCAAAATTATTGTGCCCATTTAGTTGATACATATTTTCTTATTAGCATAGATACTACAAATATGAACGTCTCCTGCTTGGCCAAGATTCGCGTCGTGATATAATTTTATCGATGATTTTAGACGACAAATGTATAGACTTATCGCGTAAAATCGATAAAATGAAGCATAGTTTCATTAAATGAAATGAAAAAAAAAATTACTTGACAGTTTACACTTACTTTCATTTCGGGCGATAGATTTTTGTTCAATGTGAAGTTGGTCTTGAGCAAATGCCCCATTTCAGTCGCTTCATAGTCCTCGCCATAGTCGGCTATTGCAAGGCGGCGGTCCAAATCTGCCACCAGCGCCTCTTGCTTATCTAAAAAAACCAAACGAATTAAGAACCTCCTCTTTGAAGTCAGTTAAAAATAGAAACGTTGATATAAAAGTATTATTGACGGCAACCGTCCTAGGTGATCGCTATAGAATTATAATCGTTATAGCTAATGCCCGCGAATTCGTCGGTGTAAGTAGCTAATTTTCAATTTTGATTTTATAATATTGTGAAGATTAGTGAAGCACCGTCCCCAGTAGGTCTCGCGTAAAGGACTAATAAAAATGTTCCTTCTTCCTGCTAAAATAATATTTTCTATGAACTGCGAGCCATAAACGACCGGGGCGCATAACGGTCGCAGTTTATATCAAACCCAGTCATGAAAATAGGGATTTTTCATCATGTCTGCATACTATTGCCATTGACCGCTAGACTTCTCTCGGATCAGTAATCTCAATATAGGCTCCCAAATTATGGAAATGGATGGTGTTTTTATATTATAGCCTAATGGTGGCGTCGCATTGCCGATGCAAAGGTAGTTCGATCCTGTCGACTGCTGGACTACTTATTGTGGTGGAACTCACACCTAACACTTGTGTTATATGTGTGTAATGTCGGCCGTTTGGTGTAGTGGTTCGAAACGGACTACTATTCCGGAGGTAGCGGGTTCGATTCCCGCACAGTACAAACATTTGTGTGCATGAACATATTTGTTTGTATTGGACTGGGTGTTTTCTATGTATAATAAGTATGTACCTATTTACAAAAAAAAGTATTTAAGTATGTTTATATCCGTTGTCTAGTACCTATAGTACCAGTGGCGGATTTACCAATAGGCCAAGTAGGCCAGTGCCTAGGGCGGCAGATTTAGAGGGGCGGCAAATTTAGCAAATTTTTTTTTACCGGAAAAAAAAATTATACGTATACAATACACAATCTATATATAAATAAACGATTAATAAACGCACTGTAACATATACACTCAGCGGCACGGAATTTGGCCCAAGCCTAAACACCCAGATATGAGGCCAAATAGGTGTTGTATGCCTTAGTTTCGTGTGACATGTTAACAGAACATTTGTTTTTGTTAATTTAAGAGGCTAGATTAATAAAAAAATGCGTCTGTTTAACTTTTTTGACTCTAGAAACGCATTTCGTTGTTGGAGCGTAAAGAGTACGGGTAAGATTAAATTCGATATTAAATGTTGTAAGGGTTTGGCGTTTTGTTTTTTGTTTTTAAATTAATCTTATCGTTATTATCGTTTTCATAATTTGATAATTATGCCCACTACTCCAGCTCAAGTTGCTCAAATAGTGTTGCTTAGAAGTCAAGGGCGTATGCAGCGGGAGATGGCTGAAACTTTCAATTTATGGCGTACAAACTTAAGATACACGTTAAAAAGGCATGACCAGACCGCCTTTTAAACAAGAAGACCAAAAAGTGAGGAATTAATGTGTAAATCAGCGCATGATGACCCGATTATCGTGCTTGCAATATCAAGAAATCGGGTTTTCACTACGTTTGAGATACGCCAACGTTTACAAACAGCAAGCCCAGTGAATGTCAGTAAGCACACAATAAGAAGAAGGATGGAGGATCATAACCTGCATACTCGAAGACCAGCTCGAGGACCAGAACTTCTCAGATACCTTCGCGAAGTGCGACGTAAGTTTTCTAGAGGACATGCAAATTGGACGCAAGGCTAATGGAGTAAAGTTCTATGGATCGATGATTGCAGAGTCACCTTAAGAGCTCCAGACGGCCGTGGAAGTGTATAGAGAAGGTGCGGAGAAGAGTTACTACGCAAACAGACAGTTTTCATAAAGAGTTTACTCCATTAGTCTAACGTCCAATTTGCATGTTCTCTAGAAAACGTAAGTCGCACTTNACAGATAAATCTTGCATGCTGCTTTTCATGTTACTACGTCACATTTTCAAAATCCGCGCGGATAATCGCTCCGAGCGGAAGAGTGCACTTTGAGCTTGAATATTTCAGTCATTTTTAAAGATATCAAAAAAATAAAAATACAGTATTCATTCTAATTTTTTGTAGTTTTTTTTGGCATCTTCAACAAAAATTGTGCGCCATGTCCATTCTGACGAACGCATTCCAAGATTTTGATGTATGTTGATCGAACATTGTAAGCGTCAAGGAAATCTCCTGGGCGATGAATTTAATAAAGGTAAATTTAAAAATAAATTACATTAAATTTTCTTTAAATTGCAATAGTTAAAGTTCTATAAAAATGTTCAGTTTTCGTTTCCTTGAATTTTTAAAAATGAATATTCTTCTGGGCCACCCTGTATTAACAAGCCTTGGTCTTTCTGTTTACCTTTATGTAGTTCTTAGCTAATTATACTGGATATAGCACTTCGCATGGCTCTGTGCACACCGGTGACAGATTGTTCAGGTGAGAGAAGCTTTTCTTGCTTAAAACGGGTTAAAAACTATCTACGATCTACTTTAGGTCAAGAAAAGCTTAATGCTTTATCTCTTTTGTGCATAGAGTCAGAACTTATGAAAAAGCTTTCTTACGACGATAATATCTCGCAAGAAAAAAATGTAAAACTTATTTGATCTCATTGTCTGTCACCATTAACTGGATTGTTAACATGTTATATTTTAATAGAAATTGTTTGTATTGTTTTTAAACTGTTAAGTGCAATAAAAAATATTTACCAAAAACAATGTTTACTGACCACACATTATTTTGTCTGTGTTCATATAGTGTAGGTATTTTAAGTCATGCCTTTCCCCACCTTATAATTAGTACATGCTGCTGTTTTTAGTTCAACATTAAACTCTTCAGTAGGTACATAGCGGGTTGCAATAATAATCTAGTAACTGACAGAAATATCATTAAGTTCACAATCATACTAATAACGGGATTAAACTAACGTACCTATTGAATTTCAAAAGTCAGTAGGGGCGGCAAAAACTGAATGGCCTACTAGCGGCAAATTTGTAAATCCGCCACTGTATAGTACAAGCTTTGCTTAGTTTGGGACTAGAAGCGCAGTGTAAAATGTCTAAGGATATTTATTTATTTATTATTATATTATATGCTTTCATATACGTAGATGATATTTTTTAGCTTCGAAACAATTACAATATTCGTAAGTCGTAGTTTGAGGTCGTACCAAGTTTATTGGACGATATAAAAGAGTACGGCTAAGTGATTGATCCAGTCTCGTGGGTGCGTCCAGAATTGATAGGAAATCACAGACGAGTATGCGCGCGCACTTGTCAGGCTGTCGGCGGCCCTAATCCGACTCCGCTTAATTAGATGGGAGAGAAATGGCGACGACTATTTTGCAATATGCTGAAAACTAACGACAGATCTGTATTTAGGTAGTAGGTAGTAGAACGAATTGTACGTATCAACCTTAGGTATCAACTCGAAAAAAAATTGTCCTACTGAAAAATTGTAGAATAATATTTTTTCATACGAAAGGTTTGTAATGACTAATCTAAATTGAATCGAGAACTTGTACCGTGCTTGTACTGTCCCCCTTAGACAAAGTAAGATAATAAGTATGAGACAGTTTAAAATTACGAGATCTAAATTCAATACGTCACAAGTGCTTCTTTATTTGGGGAAGACAACAGAGCTTATGGCTGTTTAAGGCCACATAATGACAACTCATAATTACCAAAATTACACAATGAAGCCCTCAACTCTAACAGATAATATGAGTTATCTGCAAATATATGACATTACTTTCTTCTACAACCAAGAGGCAAATATGATCTACCAATTAAAGCATATTGCTACCTTTTATTGCAAAAAAACCTAAATTAAAACCCCATCCCATTTAAAACTCAATTCTTATTTTTCTCCTCTCTGATCAATTCTTAGCAATAATTTTACTTTTAGTTTATGCCAATAAAATTTAACTACATATTAACCCAGGTCCAGGTTGATCAGACTAATAATATAGCACTGTAGGTAGTTTTGATGGTCAGAAATAAAGTTGATTTGATTGCAAGACTTTGTATAGCAGACCATGTAGTGTGAATTATGCATAGAAACTAAATAGTAACTACTGCCCCATTCATTCTCTGTTGCAGTACTGCAGAGGTTTACATACTACTAGAGGCTGAACAACCAGCCATAGAAATGTACTAGCTTTAAGAAAATCAAAATCCACATTTATCTTTAAAATTATCTCTGGTAATAAACTACCAGACTTAAAAAAAGCATATTGCTCATCANATTGATAACATTGGTATCATTTAAGTGTGCATTTTGTTTACATCATTGTAAGTTATTTGTATTCTGTTACTTAATCTATATTTCTGTATAGTAAATAATACTAACCCTTAACAAAAGTAATGTGTGGTACCACTCCCATGACCCTCAAAGTCGACAACTCATGCCTCAGCGCTCCTGAAACTTTCTTGAGTGCCAACTCTGTTTCCTCATCAGTAGAGTTGCCTTTGCAGACCCAGAAAACATTGACAGTTTGAAAATCTGGTGTCACAGTCACCTAGAAAAGGAATAACAGATGTAAAATAAGTGTTGCATCGCATACTTTTATATACTCAATTTCTTGCCTTAAAATCAAGGATAGCAGCAAAGATATTTCAATATTTAATTTTTAGTCAACTTTTTAGACTTGAAATAATCTGCTAGTGACAAGACAAGGCCCAAGGTCCGCATCTCTGCGGCGAACACGAGGCGAAAACTAGGCGGAAACGTTGCGCATCCGCGACGTCTCCACCGCGTCGCCGCTACGCTTCGAAACCGCCTGTAATCCGTCAGTGTGGTAGCTCACTAACAGTGCAGCCATCAGCAGTGTGACTCGTTGGGACAAAATATTTTAAAGAGATGTCCCATGGAGTAACGGTGTGACTGGATGGGAATTATTTTCCCAACGAGTAACAGGGTGTGCCTTGGTTTATTTCCACAGAGATCTGCTAAAGTTTATGGATCTAATACTTTTAAATTAAACATTGATTTCTTTTTAAATTACACATTGATTTCTTATTAAATTGCAATTTATCACCTTTGAAATTTCTATCCCTCTTCCTACAATGTCCATAGCCACAGTTCCCGTAGACATTATATCGGTTATCTGCTTCATAAACATCTTGTTCAGCATGGCTACTCTGCGTACTGCTCGTTTTCCAGGCTCATTTGTAGTCTTTGTCAAGCTCTTTACAGAAGGTAGTGCATTTTCTTCAAATCGTATACCTGGATACCATTGCCTGAAAGAAAATTCAAATTAACTCAAAACTTAACCTCTCTAAATTTTGAAATGAAATTAATTTAATGAAAGTGGAACTTACTTTTTGGTTTTTGGACTTATCATTTTGGTTAGCTTCAGACCTTGCTTTTTTAGGCTAAAAACTGTGCTGGTAACATGGTAAAATCGCCGAAAAGTCGTCATTTGGAATAGTAAAACAACTTCCTTCAAGTTTGCGTACTGTATAAGATTACTTTACTTTTTAGCCGTAACTGTTTACAAATAAACAAATTAACTCTTTAGAGCCGTAAATATATTTTCAAATCAAAGTAATCGCAAGAAAGAAAAACAAAACAAACGTTTGCAAACTTTTTACCAAAGACAAATTGTTTTGATAGTTTTGACATGTGCCACAGATAGATAATGCTATAAAATAATGCAACGGCTATTTACACTGATACATAGATTTTGTCTATGACTGAAATGAAAAGAATGTTGCAAAGTTGTTTCCAGCCTTATTCCATAGACAATTACAAATGGCGTGGGTGGATTCCCGCTTCCCGCCAAGAAGCTGTCAATTGTCAAAAAATCGAGGCAAGTTGCTTGGAAGTAGGGGTTATTTATTTTCTTTATTTTATTGTATTAGTAAAAATCAGTGATAAAAATTTTGACGATGGCGAAACCTGAAGAGAATGAAGAATATTGGATTGAAAAGATGAATGTGTTGTGCTCAGATTTGAATGTAGACCCTGCTGCTGCGAAAAAGTCTAAGGAATCATTTTTAGAAATTAAACGAAATTATACTTTGGATGTAAGTATTATAAATTAATTGAGTTCTTAAATGGTCTTTCAAACCGTACTTGCCAAGCTTAAATCTCTACCCGAGTTCTAAGATCAATCGTGGTATTTATTTGAATGTTTAGGGTTATTGTAAACAACCAGTTGTAATGGTATTTTAGTCCTATTGCTTTGTATTTAGAGCAACTGAAATGATTACATTTGACACCCAGAACGTAAAAACACTCAAAAAGTTAATATTTAACTAAATATTTATTCTTTTTTGTACCACAGTGTCTGCAATGTCTTAAGATGAACATGATTTCAGGGTGATTCTTTACATTGGATGGCTTGTGCTATGTACGTAGCGTGTCGAACATCGATGACTCCAACAGTCCAGTCGGGATCAGCTGTAGAGAGCAATTGTGTGAGCCTCACAAGGCTACTAAGACTATGCAACATAAGGTGTGTATCATTTCTAGCTGTTATGTGTGTTTTAAAGGCAGATGAGTCATAGAAAACATATTACTGATTACCTAATAGGCTGCTTTTAGCTCAGATATTTAATAACAATAGTTTGTCTGTTTAATTTATTCATTACTCTTCAAATTAAATATGATTATGATTGATGATGATATTTTGATAAGCCTAATTCTTATCTCTAGTTTTGCCAGATACCATATATTTGAGATGTGGCGTTGGTTTCTAATATTAAACTCTTAAGACATGTATTTTTTATCCTGCACTAGGAATAACAACAATATGGGCTTGTTTTTTTTTACAGTTTGATCCAGTTTTTCACAAAAATCAAGAATTGGATGGAAATGGCATCAATGCCAAATGATTTCAAAGAAAGGATTTCACGGTTGGAACACAAATTTGCAGTTTCAACTGTCTTGTTTAGGAACTTCCAACCTATGTTTCAAGAAATATTCTCTGGTTTGACCAATGAGACAATCAAATCAATGAATATCAAAAGTAAAAAACACAAGTAAGTATATTTTGTAACCCTTGTGTGACTAAAAAAAAAATAATATTAAAAAAGCAACTAAGACTGGCCCGGTTTCCACCAAGGCAGAGCAGAGAAATGTTTTGAATAACCAATCAGATTTCATTCATTATTGAGAATGAGTGGAAACAGGGCCTTGGGTTTTCTAAAATCTGGAATTTATAACATTGTTATTGTTTTAGATGGCAACCATGTTCAGCAAACGCACTGTTTGAGTTCACATGGTGCCTGTACATATGTGTGAAGGGAGAGTTCCAGAACTCCACAGACCTCGTGGATATGTATCACATGCTGCTTTCATGCCTGGACTTTGTGTTCTCCAATGCATTCATGGCCAGGCGGATTGACTTGATCAACCCAAGTTTTAAAGGTAATTTTTATAAAAACTAAGGCTGAGCCCCAATAGAGACTTTTCCATGTTGGTAAATGCTACAGGCACCTATCAGTTTCAACTGTAACACCTATCTTGAATAAATTTTAAATTTAAATAAAATTGTTAATATTATTTTGTTAGGATTACCAAGTGACTGGCTTCAAGACGAGTTTGAAGTGCCTAAGAAGCCCCCTTGCATCATGTCAACGCTGACTGAAATCAAGTCTGCGTTACCAGTTGAAGCGGCCGCAATGAAGGAATATAAATGGAAACCGGTCATCAAAGCTTTTTTTAAAAAAGGGGTATGTAACAAAGTAAATTAGAAACTTGGAGATATATTTTTAGATTCAAGTATAGATAGTTTCATCCACGATGACAGGCCCCACCAATTTTTGGTAGAGGGAACCGATAACATTCAAACGTTGCGGAAGAATGGTGGGGCGCGTATTGGTGGATGAAACGATCTTATATGACTACTTTTTTACTAACTTCTGTTTTTTACAGATCCTCAAGGGTAATAGTGACCAGCTCCTTGGACTCTTAGATGTAGCATACTTTGATACCAATCTGAAATCTTTGAACAATCTGTATGAAACTTATGTTCTGAGTGTTGGTGAATTCGATGAGAGAATATTTTTGGGTAAGCGATGAAACCTTTTTGTGACAAATATGGAAAAATAAAAAATAAATTTTGTTGTTTGTTTGACAAGTGGTGGTTTGACAACTAAATATTATTGAAACACTTGAAATTATTTATTTTCATTTTTTGAGTAGAAAAAAATGTCTCTCTTCTGTTTGAATCCTATTCTAACATGTTTAGTTGATTATGAAGGTTGGTTATTAATGAGATTGTCCTTATGTCTGTAAATTCTTTTGGATACATATAGAAATTAATTCTTATCTTCCAGGTGAACATGCAAATGAGCAGATTGGTACCAAGAGCAATCCTGCAGTATCCGGTGATGAGATATCGCAAGTTATTTCTACATTTGGACCTGTAAGTACTAAAATTATTTGATGTTGCAGTGCTCTTTCGACTCAGTATATCTCACTTTATTAGTCCAGAAAAACCAATCTTACTACATCTTTACGGTTATTTTTCCTTGTCATCATTATCATTCATCATTTAAGCCATAGGACATCCACTGCTGAACATAAGCCTCCCCCAATGTTTTCCATGTGGATCGATTGGTAGCGGCCTGCGTCCAGCGCTTCCCTGCTTGCTACGTTTATGATGTCGCCGGTCCACTTTATGAGTTATGGGTGGACGTCACACGCTGCGTTTTCCGGTACGCGGCCTCCATTCCAGAACCTGCTGCTCTATCGGCCCATTGCCACTTCAGCTTGCTAATCCGTCGGGCTATGTCAGCGACTTTAGTTCGTTTACGGATTTCCTCATTTCTGATTCGATCTCGTAAAGTAACACACGTTGTGAAAGAAAGAAACATTTATTACTATGAACATCACTTTCACATTAGGGCGTTAGTAGCGCGACTGCAGCGCGGCAACGGCGTTTTTATAATGTGAAGGCATGCATCCGCTGTCATATACTATGAAATTTTCGGCAGCGCTTCTGTCGCGCGTTTGTCGCGCTGCTAAATCGCGTAAATGTGAAAGCGGTCTTAGTGTGCAACTTAGGGCTTCTGTATTAGAGATGGGTTATACTAGGTAAATTTGATACTAGGTGCACCTATTCCTAGTATTTATTAATACTCGATCCAAATACCTATTCCACCTAGTACGTAGTAATTTAGCATACTTGACGCGACTAGTGCGGACTAATCCACGTAATAAGACTTTAAAATACATTTTTTTTAAAGATACAACCATAGTATTAATAATGCAATTTGAAATTGAATAATAATTCCTCCCTTCATACTTGAACAAGCATAGGACTGTCAACTTAAAAGTTGGCGTATTTAAAAGATATCAATTTCATAAAAATATTTACATATTTTTTCTTATTTACATGAATATGGTTTGACTACGTTTGTGTGCGTTTGCTTCGTCGCGCTCAAATTTGTTTGGTCAGACAGAGACGGAGTGAATAGGTAGGGTAGGGTAGTAGGTAGGTAACTAGGTGCGCTTAATACACGACTACGCATTACGCAATAATAACCTCTATTACTTTGATGGTAGGGTCGGAAATCGTGTAATTTATAAAATACTAGGTGGATCAAGTATTTTAAAAATTGGAATAGGTGCCGCCTAGTACTGTAAAATACCTAGTGTGTGGATCTGTTCTAGTAAATACGACTCATCTCTATTCCGTATAAGGCCTATTTTTCCATGTGATTGAGTGTAATGTATCTTGTATTCCCTCAGAGCGGGCGCGCGTGCCCCGACACGCCGCTGACGGGCCGGGGGTACCTGGGCGCGGCGCGTGAGGCGCTGACGCCGGTGTCGGAGGCGCACAACAGCCTGGCGCGCCTGGCCGCCTACACGCGACACGCCAGGCCCCAGCCCTCGGCGCACCTGCTGCGACTGTTCGCGTGAGTACAGCTGGTGCAGGACCTGATCAGACGCCGGTGTCGGAGGCGCACAACAGCCTGGCGCGCCTGGCCGCCTACACGCGACACGCCAGGCCCCAGCCCTCGGCGCACCTGCTGCGACTGTTCGCGTGAGTACAGCTGGTGCAGGACCTGATCAGACGCCGGTGTCGGAGGCGCACAACAGCCTGGCGCGCCTGGCCGCCTACACGCGACACGCCAGGCCCCAGCCCTCGGCGCACCTGCTGCGACTGTTCGCGTGAGTACAGCTGGTGCAGGACCTGATCAGACGCCGGTGTCGGAGGCGCACAACAGCCTGGCGCGCCTGGCCGCCTACACGCGACACGCCAGGCCCCAGCCCTCGGCGCACCTGCTGCGACTGTTCGCGTGAGTACAGCTGGTGCAGGACCTGATCAGACGCCGGTGTCGGAGGCGCACAACAGCCTGGCGCGCCTGGCCGCCTACACGCGACACGCCAGGCCCCAGCCCTCGGCGCACCTGCTGCGACTGTTCGCGTGAGTACAGCTGGTGCAGGACCTGATCAGACGCCGGTGTCGGAGGCGCACAACAGCCTGGCGCGCCTGGCCGCCTACACGCGACACGCCAGGCCCCAGCCCTCGGCGCACCTGCTGCGACTGTTCGCGTGAGTACAGCTGGTGCAGGACCTGATCAGACGCCGGTGTCGGAGGCGCACAACAGCCTGGCGCGCCTGGCCGCCTACACGCGACACGCCAGGCCCCAGCCCTCGGCGCACCTGCTGCGACTGTTCGCGTGAGTACTATAATGTAAAACAAAATTCTTGTTATGTGTTACCATAGGGGTCACTTAAAAATTAGGGATTGATGGTGAAAACGGGCATAAGCTTCGCTTCTGAGGAAAGGGGCCACAACCAGCGTTCGGTAGCCAGCACTAAAATATGGTGGCTGCCACTTGTGTTCAATGGCCGCCACTAGCGTTCGATGGCCGCGACTAGCGTACGGTGGCCGCCACTAGCGTTCGGTGGCCGCCACTAGCGTTCGGTGGCCGCCACTAGCGTTTAGTGTCCACCACGAGCGTTCATTGACCGCCAATAACTGTCTGTGGCAGCTTTGATTTGAACTGGAGGCTTAACACTGATGAGACTGACGCACTAGGCACTTAAGACGTCACTACTTAGAACACTCAGAGATTGTGGAAGAGGCACTTAGTGTTTTTGTGTTAATTGCATTTATGTTTATATTCCAGTGAATGTGGAGTCAACGAAGAAACCATCAACAACAATATAATTCAGCCATGCAATGGTTGGATGGAACAGTTCGCGAATAGCCTGAGGGAGTCCAACTGCAGTGAGCAGACCATTCAGTTCCGCTGTAACATGGTCACGTGCTTGTACTACAAAGTTTTCGAACATATCATTAGGGAGGAACACAGGAAAAAGCCACAAGTGTCATTACAAGTAAGTGTTATTTTCAAAATTTTTAACTAAATATTACACAACAAAATTTAAAGCATGCTATAATTCAGAAATTGAATTTTTTGACTACCATTTTGATAGCCACTATTTCTTGTCATAATTTTTCTTTGTTGTACTTTTCTGCACAAAATTGAAATTGAAGATTTTCTCACCCATAGATAGGGTTGCCAACTATACTGTTTTTCACTAAATTATACTTTTTACTGTTGAACAAAAATAAAGTATACAAAATACTGTTTTCAGCTAGCATCACTAGTATCCATAGATATTTTTAAAAGTAAATGCCCAACACCACATTTAAGTACGCGATGTAGAGCTATACTGTTTGTTTTTTTTAATACTGTCTGTTTTCCTTCTCCGACCTCTGATATACTTTATATTTTAAAAGAAAAGTTGGCAACCCTACCCATAGATGGCTATGTATGTTTACAAAATACTTTTTTCTCTTCCAGATGCTACTAACGCAAGAGACGTACCAACTCACAGTGTACGCGTGTTGTACAGAAGTGGTTTTACACGCGTACGGCGTGCACTCGCTTCGCTTTCCTCGCGTGCTCCAAATATACGGCCTTAGCGCCTTCCACTTCTATAAGATCATTGAGCTCGTAGTCCAAGCCGTCGTAGAAAAACTCAGCAGAGACGTCATCAAGCATCTGAACACAGTGGAAGAGGAAGTTCTAGAGTCACTGGTCTGGACCTCAGACAGCCCCCTGTGGGACCAACTGGCTAAATACCCTGTGCCTGCATCGACAGACGTCTACGTTCAAGAATCGCCCTTAAGTCGCCGGAATAATAGTCAGTATTCAGTGACATTATAACCAATTTGTATTTAAAAAAATATATTCCACAGATTGATCGTTCCTCACGTTTACAGATTCTATCCTGTCACTCGAATCTGCAGCTATAGATAGGTTTTTGTCTCCGATGGCTGATCAGACGAAGAGACAGCTGTTCAAAGACAATATCAAACCTGGGCAATCACTTTTAGGTAATTTTTCACAATACATCATTTCATTTTTCATCATTATGTTCCACCAATATTTGTATTTTTAGTTAATTGATAAAAATAACATACTAAAATGAAGTTACATGTTTTCAGCTGTAAAATCAGAACCAAATTCATCAGAACCGTCCACAAGTGCTTCCAATGGCGATCCTTCGCTTACTCCTAAGAAATCGAACAATTCACTAAATCTGTTCTTCAGAAAGGTAAGAATTGTGATATAATTTAAAAAGATAAACCCTTTTTATTTTTTCCAGTTGCTGTAGTAATTTTAAATAACTAATNGCCTAAATAATAATAGAAACACAGAATGTACTTTTTTTTAAGTTGCCTCAAGACTGAGAGGTAAATAAGTAGTTAATATTATTCATGATAAATCATGTATTTCCTCCGCCCTTTTCCGCAGTTTGGCACCTCACGTCACATCATTTTACCGAAGTCAGCCCTATAGCTTCGGCGCTGTGCCGATCACTGACGTTTGTCAACAAAATGGTGCTTGACTCTTGATACAGGCTAAACCATATTATTAATGACATTGAGCATACATTTTTTTAAATACCTTCGCGAAGTAAAACTTCTGTGCGTAGTACTTATTATTATTCTGTGACGATACGCTTGCGGGGCGCGGGCGGCGCGGCGCTCAAGCGGCCTCGCCTCGGCGCCGCCGGCGTCGCGCGCAAGCTGCACGGACTGATGACCGACCGCCAGGCTGTCTAGCGGTACGCACCACCTTATGATTTCACACCTCACGCTTGCTTGTACAATAGAACACACAGTTTTTTTTAACTTTATGGCTTAACTTTTAACCTCTTCAGCGCCACGTCAAATACAAAAGCCATCACTCTGACGCCATGCTTGATAAATTATGATATCAATATAATCATTGTATTCATTATTATTCAGTTTTAATACTCAATTAGCCTGTTACTGACATCATTTTTAAGGCGGATTAATCCGTCGTTGGCGGACAACCTGATGTACGGATGTATCCGTCATTGGCGTTGAAAAGGTTAAACCCTAACTTTATGTCTACGACACATCTACATACATGCATTACGAGAAAAGGATTTTTTTATGGCTATGCTATGCCTTTGGCAATATCAAGTTAAAAACGGGGAAACGGTAATTTAAGGAAAATTGTTATTAAATCTTCCTATTGGCCACCACTGGTGGACATTGAGAAGAAATTAGTTGCAACTCAATACTGATATTGGTTAATTTTTGTTTTAGGCACATCAAATCATTTACCACATGCGAGAAGCGAAGAAGTTCAATGAAGTTTTACAGAAGTCTTTTTAGTTTTTACCAAAAAAAAANTAAATAACTAATAGAACATCTATGTCAAAGAATCTGGGAATAATTTCATAACTCTAGCATACACAGCACTCGAGCATAGATTATGTCCTATGATTGGTCTAAATATTGAAATACAACTGATATAAAGCCTGAGATTAAATCGAGTTCTAAGCGATTATTCCCAGTTGCCCCAACAAGTGTCGCTGCTGTGTTTTATAGTCGTTTTGTAATGACGTTTTTCATAAGTGGTGGAGACTGGGTAATTTTTGTAAATAATTCCCATTTGCCCCCAGTGGCGGCACTCCGGGGGGCAACTGGGAATAACAGGTTTTAAACATCAATTAATTCTTTTAGCATTAAATCCACCTTTTGTTCGCTATTTGTGCGATAAAGTGTTTAAATAAAATAAATAAATAGAAGTAAAAGACTTACCTAAATCCGCCATTTCAGTTCTACAGCCTGGCAGTGGTGCGTATGAATGATTTGTGCGCGAGACTACGGCTGGCCGGCGACGAGCTCAAGCGAAAAATCTGGACGTGCCTCGAGCACGCGCTCATGAAGCAGTCGCAACTCATGCGCGACCGCCATCTTGACCAGATCCTCATGTGCACCGTCTACGTCGTTTGCAAGGTAATAACAATAAATAACCGGTCTACTGCGCCATCTATAGTCTGGTCCGGGAGCACGTAGAATTTTGTCCAATGACCCCTAGCTTATCGCTCGTAATTATGTTGCACTGCGGGTGCCAGTCGCACAGTCGCGACAGCAATATAATTACGCGCGAGCGATAAGGATGGGTAGCTAGGGGTCATTGGACAAAATTCTACATGCTCACGGACCGGGCTTTAGTCCCGAACTAAACAAAGCTTCTACAGTCAGCGTCAAATAGTTTGTGACACCCAAAAGTAGCCAATAAGTTCGCAACACGTCTTTGTTACAATTGGATTAAGGTTGTTTATCAAGTTTTTGGCCACTTTGGGTGTCATGAACTATTTGCCACTGTGTGTACTCGACAAACTTAAAATTTTGAGCTCTGTCTAAATCAAAATGTTATTCTTTCCAGGTATCAAATAACGCAAACAATCCTGTGGAAAGAACATTTGCAGAAATCATGAGATGTTACAGACAGAGACCTTTAGCTGATAATCATGTTTATAGATCTGTGTTAATCACCCCTGCGACTGAAGACAGTAAGTGTGATAATTTCAAATCAATATGTTGTTAATTATGTTTGTTTAGTTACAACTACATATTGTATCCAATAATATTTATTTCAGGCCCTGCAGAAAGAAGTGATTTAATCAAGTTTTACAATAAAGTTTATGTGCAATGTATGCAAGACTTCGCTCTTCGATTTGCTGGAAGACAAAAAGAGGTAAGTCTCTTATTGCTTCAATTAGGAAGCCAAATGGGATAAGAATGTCATGAAAAGCAATTTTGGTTAAATTGTAGCAAACTAGGTCTACTCATGAAGCATAGTACAATCCCCAAATATGAGACAAATCCATGTATCATCATCTTCTTATTTTAAAAGAATGCCAACAATTTCAATTTCACCCTGTATATTGGGGCTATATTGCATCAAACAGTCTATACAGGGTGAAATTGATCCAACACAAAAGACTGTTTGATGATGCCACAGTATTGAACCTGATGTGCCAATGTCACAACTTACAACTTTCATCAATTTTGCATTCGGACTTCGGATTCGAGGCAACAAGAGAAGTTTATTTAAAATTGAAGTGGCGTTCGTGTTACTTTTAGTTAGGCGTGACTTTTAAGGTGATGCCTTGCGAATATTGGACGTTTTAAAGAAGCGCAGAATTAGTTTTAATCGTACTTTTCTTATTACTTATGTTCTTATTTTGAAATATGTCATAGTTGACTAATAAATCTAGTGTCTGGTCGAAGCCGAAACATGAATGGAAACAATTTTCTAGATAGAAAAAAAATCCAAAGATGACCCTTCTATTACTCGGTTTTTCGTTTTATAAGCAGATAGGTTAATATTTCAATACCAAATTTTGTATATTGGTAAGGTAATAACATATTCTAAGTACTGGTCGAGTTATTTTCTTTATATAGTGTTTGGTTTTTCAATAAATACATGATTTCCGATTTTTGTAGCTTACGTTATTTTATTCCGCGCCGCGCGCGCTATTGCTGTCCCTTTCCTCGCACTGAGAAATCATATTTCTATCCCTCTGTGTGCGAGGCATTCAGTCGGCCGAAAACTTTTACGAGGTAGCGCCTTAACCAACTAAATTTTGGTACCAGGAGTGCTGCCTTTCCCCGCTGCCGGCCGGGCGCGGCGACGCGGCGTACTCGCCGGCCGGCCAGCGCGTGTCCGAGCGGCACCAGGTGTACGTCAAGCCGCTCACGTCGCCGCTGCCCGCCCACCACCACCTCACCTACCGCTTCAGCCGCAGCCCCGCCAAGGTAAGGCCGAGATCATAGCGATCTATAGTCTGGTCCGTGAGCACGTAGAATTTTGTCCAATGACCCCAAGCTACCCATCCTTATCGCTCGCGCGTAAGTCTAGGGTAAGTCCTTTACGCGGTATAACCGGAAAACCAAAAAGCGCCCCTTTCGGGGGCCCCCACCACTTAAGTACAACTCCGTCGAAGTCGAAAACCTAGGAGAGTCTTAATGGGCAACTAATGAAGCCATTAAAGCAATAAAATCTTTTGTAGGAATTATTTATTTGACCACTGACATTTTTTTTCTCTTGTTCAGTGTTTCTTTAAATTATTTAATGTTCAATACTCAATATTTTATTGCATCCATTATGTTCTTAAAATTAGAACATTATGGACCATTTAATTTATAAACTGCATGTACCTATTTTATATGTGACCTAAGTGTACCTATGAATGTTTATTCTATTTTTAAGCTTGTAAGCGCTTTGGACCTGCTCTGTAAGCTTACAAGTGTTTTGCATTAATAAATAAATAAATAAATAAATTTCCGATTTAAAATCTAATTTTACTGGCCTACTTTTTATGCATAAAACAAGATCCTGGCTACATAGGAGTTGCAGTGGAAAGTGTAGTGGGATAAGTCACTTAAAAGTAACTGACCGTACCGACTACCGATCGCTTCAACCGCAGCCCGGCCAAGGTACGGCATTGATTACCGGTTGTTCCCATTAGCCCCCTTGGCGTCGCTGGACTATTGTGGTGATCCCACTCGTAACACAATAGCTTACCACGAGGTATTAACGGGCTTAATATTCTTAAAATAATACCGGTTGTTCCCATTTGTCCCCACCTGGGGGCTCCTGGGAATGTATTTTCAAAAATGTCTCTGACTCTCTCGTTTGTACGATAGGTATTGTAAACCAAATATAAATTTTAATATCATAAAAGATGAGGGGAAATTGAAAGGGTGCGATTCCTATCGTGCTAATCTTATCTAAATAACGCGCGAGCGATAAGGATGGGTAGCTTGGGGTCATTGGACAAGATTCTACGTGCTCAGCGACTAGACTATAGTTGCTAATGTTTTTGCGAAGTTTTTATAAATTTTTTTTGAAATCAAATTATTTTACTCACAGGACCTGCACGCCATCAACACGATGGTATCTTGCGAGGTGGGCGGGCTGAAGCGCGGCGGCGGCGCGGGCGGCGCGGCGCTCAAGCGGCCCCGCCTCGGCGCCGCCGGCGTCGCGCGCAAGCTACACGGACTCATGACCGACCGCCAGGCTGTCTAGCGGTAAGCCTCACGATACCAGGCCTGTTCATCTCCGCGAGTTTACATCGAAAACATAACACGCACGATGGCCCACCTACAGGATACTATGCGACAAGGCCTCACATACGAGCGAACATTGACTCACGCACGCGTATTCTTGTGTATGATAGAAGAAAATAAAGAAAATGGTGTACTAATAAATACTGTGCAGTATTTAACTGCCTAAATAATAATAGAAGCACAGAATGTACTTTTTTTTAAGTTGCCTCAAGACTCTGAGAGGTAAATAAGTAGTTAATATTATTCATGATAAATCATGTATTTCCTCCTTTTCCGCAGTTTGACACCTCACGTCACATCATTTTACCGAAGTCAGCCCTATAGCTTCGGCGCTGTGCCGATCACTGACGTTTGTCAACAAAATGGTGCTTGACTCTTGATTCAGGCTAAATTACTCCATATTATTAATGACATTGAGCATACATTTTTTTAAATACCTTCGCGAAGTAAAACTTCTGTACGTAGTACTTATTATTATTCTGTGACGATACGTTTGCGGGGGGCGGGCGGCGCGGCGCTCAAGCGGCCTCGCCTCGGCGCCGCCGGCGTCGCGCGCAAGCTACACGGACTGATGACCGACCGCCAGGCTGTCTAGCGGTACGCACCACCTTATGATTCAGGCTTGATTTCCTCCTACGCTGACGTCGATCGCGTACATCGGTCGAGCGTACGAATAAACACAATGTTCTATGAAGCACCGCACTGCAACGCTGTCGTCAGCGGCAAATAATTTAATACTGACGACAGCGTTGCAGTGCGGTGCTTCATAGAACATTGTGTTTATTCGTGCGCTCGACCGATGTACGCGACCGACGTCAGCGTAGGAGGAAATCAAGCCTAACGTAAACTCATGGTAAGCACACTGATCGAGTTAACTACACATCTGGCAGCCGTGACGTCACATCGACGCTCTGGCACAGAAAAGGTGAACGCGGGGAGGTGCGCAGTTAGCACTTAGCACGATCGGGTTGTATTTGTATGTCAATAAAACATCCGGAATAAACTTCCCACAATATTTTCAACTTTATAAAAGTTTTGCATACAGACATTAGAGATTTTTTTTTTATTAAAACTTCCCATTGGCCACCACTGGTGGACATTGGGAAGAAATGAGTTGCAACTCAATACTGATATTGGTTAATTTTTGTTTTAGGCACATCAAATCATTTACCACATGCGAGAAGCGAAGAAGTTCAATGAAGTTTTACAGAAGTCTTTTTAGTTTTTACCAAAAAAAATCGTTCTCCGCTCTCTAGCCATATCGTTTTATTGTTCAATAACGTTGACGAATTATAAAAAAATCAATTTTATCTAAACCGACAAAGAAAAAGTAATAGAACTATTAAAACTTGTCACAATGGGAGAAACTCCTTGGACTGGTTCCAAGTAAATCATGAATTGGTGCTACATTTAACATGAATAATTTTATCAGTAGACAATATCCACGCTGATGTCACTGCATTCATAGAGCACATCCATTTTGATCTCATTTATTTGTTGAGTGTGAATAGTATTGATAATGCATAATTCGGTGGATACTGATATTTGATATTTGCGTGAAATATCTGCCTTACGAACTTTGAAAGCCTTCTTGTAGTTTGGAGACGAGAGGTGATGCAATGTTAAATATTAGTAAGCCCCTGTATGTACTAAGTTGCTCATTGGTTTTATAATTAAGATTTAAATTTATTAAATACTTTAGTTTCATGATTTTATATTGAAGCCATAGTTATGTTATCAATTAGCTGTATAACTGACTAAGATAAAAATATTATATTCCAAATTTATTATTGTATGTACATTATTGAGTACCAATACTTACAGTATAAGACAGACTTGACTGAGATTTGCCATAAAATATTTTTTAACTCAAATAAAACACAATATTGCATGTTTGACCATATTTAAGTTCCTTACAGTGTATATGACTCTTTATCTTTATCCTCCTTCGTTTGTGTTATCTTATTATTTTATTTACTATTAGTTTGTAAGTAATCGGAGAAAAGGATAAAATCAATTTGTTTTAACTTCCAATCAAAATTATATGACTGTATATTTCGTACATAACTAATGTATCATGTATTTTAATCTTAGAATAAACAAAAATTCCAATTTTCTTGTTTTTATTTCAATATTAGATTAGATGAATCATTCCCTGTGGTTAAAAGGAGCCCTATAATTTCATATTAGGAGGTGCATTATGCATACTAAATTTAATAATACCATGGACACAAACATATTACAGTCCGATGCATATACGCTATCTCGGAACAAAGCATGAGTCAATGCTCAGTACCTTCACAATATTAGATACTAGCTTTTGCCCGCGGCTTCACACGCGTGAAATTACGTTTGTCACAGATCGTCATAAATTATAGCCTATATTTTTATTCTGGGTTATAAACAATAATACTGTAAAGTTTCATCAAAATCCGTTCAGTAGTTTTTGCGTGAAAGAAGAGTAACATCCAAATTTTCGCAGTTATTAGTAGGATTATCATATCAGTAAGGCGAAGGAAAATCTGCGGACTCAGCACTCGCAGCAGTGCATAAGAGCTGAGGCGTGGGAGCGGCACGAGAGGGGTGACATTGACATAATAATATGACGTGATAGAACTTAATCTGAAGCAAACCTAACGTCTCGCTGATGTTTGTTAGAAAATCCCCTTCTTCAGAAACCTCGTTCTCACATTGACATAGGTACTTGCCTAGCTTTATAAATTTTTATAATGAAACTGATAACGGAAGCAAAGATGCATTTATGTAGGTTATCTCATTAAAATGAAAAACTATGCTTGATTATAATATCAATTCTTTATTCTTAAAAAGGTGTCGAGAACCATAGTGATCCAAATCATATTTTCATCTTTGAATACTGATTATGAATTATGCTCAAAACATGCCCAACTAGAGTTAGATCACTATGGTTAACTCTTCAGTTAGAACTAATTTTATGAATACATGGAACTACATTTATTACACTTAACTAACCTAGGAAACATATGCATTAGATAGTAGGTATAACATTAATAATTACCAGACCCGCTTTGAAAAATGTACATAATTGAATATTAGAATTATTATGTTACCTGTAAGGAATATAATAATATGTGGAAGTAATGTAACTATAAACAGCACAGATAAACACACAGGTAAAGATAGAGCAAATTGTAGCAACGCATGTTGAAAAATAACAGCAAGAAATTCCTGTGCCATTGTTTTTTAGAATGTTAAATACGTGATTTTCTTCATGCAAATGGTAGCTGATGATCAACTTTTAAAATGACAATTAGATCACTACGGTTTTAAGCCCTAGGATTCCTTCATGTTAGGCGTCTTGAGTCGGAGGTCAATAATTCATTTACAGTATCGCACATTGAAATACTTTTTACTTGCAGTTAGTGCGGTCTTGCAAACGCACAACTGACATGCTCAAAACGGTTAATTTAAAAGAACGTTAAAAAATTGAAGGTATAGTATACTATACAGGGTGGAAACGTTAAGTGATCTCACTCGATTATTTCTAAATTATTCAAGATATTGAAAAAGTCGTTACTGATCCTGAAAGTGCTTCATGAGCTTTTTCAAACGGTACCAATAATAGGTTACAGAATAAACTGGATCTATCTGAAAATTCAATGTTTCCAGCTTCCATACTAAATGTATGCCAGACACACAATATTAGAAGTGTATTTTTTTCATTGAATAATAAACTCTTAAAATAAACTCGTAAATTGTATTCTTATTTAAAATTATTCATGGAAAACATTGGTTTTAGGCTTTACTTGCTATAATATTGTCAAGAGATGAGTGTCATGACTGTGGTAGTACTAAATGTATGGAAGAAGGAAACATTGATTTTTTTGATAGATCTAGTTTATTCTGTAACCTAATATTGATACCATTGGATAGAGCTTGTGAAGCACTTTTAGAATCAGTAATCAGTTTTACGATATCATGTGTAGTTTTGAAAATAATGTGACTTTACCAAATGTATGGAAGCTGGAAACATTGAATTTTCGGATAGATCCAGTTTATTCTGTAACATATTATTAATACCGTTTGAAGAGCTCATGAAGCACTTTCAGGATCAGTAACTAGTTTTTTGATATCTTGTATAGTTTAGAAATAATCGAGTGAGATCACTTATCGTTTCCACCCTGTATAAGGACATAATGAATCTAGAGCATCTGTTGGTCGGCGGCGGGGCCGGGCGGCGGCGCGGGCGCGGCGCGGGGTCAGGTGGCGCGGCCCTTGCCCTCCTTGATGGCGATCACGTAGCGCTGCGCCACGCGCTCCGGCGGCGAGTACCCGTCCGCGTACGACGAGTCCTGACGACGAAAGAAAGATAGTTGGCTATTTATTTAAGGACAGCTAACAAGACTTATTAGACATGTTGACACCACAGTCAATTGACGTATGTACTTTTTAAAACTGTCAAAACGAAACTCTCCCATAGATTTTGTATGGCACTACAAGCAAGTGACGTCACTATTTTGTCAACCCAATTAAACTACTTTCAATTACAATTCGAACAAAAATCGAAATTTACAGGTAATTTAAAATAAATTAGGTTTTTAAGACCAGAATGAAGTCTTTTTAAAACAGTTGTGGTTTCGAATTATTGGGGTATAGTTCCAAAATACTGAACTGTCCTATCCATGACATTGACAGCGGGGCGCAACCATCAATACCGGATCGCTGGTTCCGATTTTTGCCATGTTATAAACCATATAGTTGAATGATGGTAGCGCCCCCCTGTCATTGAGTTTGATGGGACAGTTCAGCTTGGGTCATCTATATGGTGTCAAACTGTCTATTAACTGGAAAGAAACATTGAAAACAGTACATGCTTATAGTGTAGCCTTAATTAAAAGCTGCCACGACATGTGAGTAATTATATCCACATATCTACGAGGCCCACGCTATTTGTTCACGTTGATGCGAGTTGAGACAGTTGCGAGTCACAGCATCAATTTCATAGGATACTATACTAATGATCACTTGAATCGTAAAAAATCATATACACATAGGAATCCCTAATATTATTATTGTTTATAGCAAGCATTATCATGCATGTAAATTGCCATCTCTCAAATATGTTTTTGAATCAAATGGTTGGGGTGTTTGTACTGAATTGAAGCAATAAAAACTCATAAAAGACTCATATGGTCCCTCATACTCATTTATTTAGCAAGTAGGCTTTAAAAAAGCACTTTTACACATTCCAGTATTAACCCTACCACTGCACTGCTTCAGGACAATAAATGGGCCATTGCTGCAATCTTATAACGAAGACAGTATGGGCATAAGATTACGGATACTAACTTACCTCAAACAGCACTTCATAGGGGTCAGGTCAGCGGCATTAGCAGGCAGTCTGTTAACAACAGCTCTATAGAAGCAACGTAGTCTGTGGGTACAGCGCCATAACCACCGTTCCCTTGGGGAACAGCGCATGCTTCTTGGAGCGCTTTATAACGAAGCTAGTTTGGCTACAACTTACCTCAAACAAAACTTCATAGGGGTCAGCCGCATTAGCAGGCAGTCTGTTGACAACAGCTCTATAGAAGCACGTGGTCTGTGGGTACAGCGCCATAACCACCGTTCCCTTGGTGAACAGCGCATGCTTCTTGGAGCGCTTTATAACGAAGCTAGTTTGGCTGCAACTTACCTCAAACAACACTTCATAAGGGTCAGCGGCATTAGCAGGCAGTCTGTTGACAACAGCTCTATAGAAGCACGTGGTCTGTGGCTACAGCGCCATAACATCCCAACTAATATTATAAATGCGAAAGTAACTGTCTGTCTGTCTGTCTGTCTGTCTGTTACGCTTTCCCGCTTAAACCTCGCAACCGATTTTGATGAAATTTGGCATAGAGATAGTTTGAGTCCCGGGAAAGAACATAGGATAGTTTTTATCCCGGTTTTTGAAACAGGGACGCGCGCGATAAAGTTTTTCTGTGACAGACAAAATTCCACGCGGGCGAAGCCGCGGGCGGAAAGCTAGTAGAACATATATGTCAAAGAATCTGGGAATAATTTCATAACTCTAGCATACACAGCACTCGAGCATAGATTATGTCCTATGATTGGTCTAAATATTGAAATACAACTGATATAAAGCTTGAGATTAAATCGATTTCTAAGCGATTATTCCCAGTTGCCCCAACAAGTATCGCTGCTGTGTTTTATAGTCGTTTTGTAATGACGTTTTTCATAAGTGGTGGAGACTGGGTAATTTTTGTAAATAATTCCCATTTGCCCCCAGTGGCGGCACTCCGGGGGGCAACTGGGAATAACAGGTTTTAAACATCAATTCATTATTTTAGCATTAAATCCACCTTTTGTTCGCTATCTGTGCAATAAAGTGTTTAAATAAAATAAATAAATAGAAGCAAAACACTTAACTAATCCGCCCTTTCAGTTCTACAGCCTGTTGTTCGCTATTTGTGCGATAAAGTGTTTAAATAAAATAAATAAATAGAAGTAAAAGACTTACCTAATCCGCCATTTCAGTTCTACAGCCTGGCAGTGGTGCGTATGAATGACTTATGCGCGCGGCTACGGCTGGCCGGCGACGAGCTCAAGCGCAAAATTTGGACGTGCCTCGAGCACGCGCTCATGAAGCAGTCGCAGCTCATGCGCGACCGCCATCTTGACCAGATCCTCATGTGCACCGTCTACGTCGTTTGCAAGGTAATCTTCTTTTCAGTCAAATGACGTCCACTGCTGGACAAAGGCCTCCCCCAAGGTTTTCCACAATGAACGGTCCTGCGCTGCCCGCATCCAGGCTCATCCCGCGACCTTTACCAGATCGTCGGTCCACCTAGTAGGAGGCCTGCCACGCTACGTCTTCCAGCCCGTGGTCGCCACTCGAGAACTTTCCTGCCCCAACGGCCATCGTCTCTACGAGCTATGTGCCCCGCCCACTGCCACTTGATTTTAGCAATTCTGCGAGCTATATCGGTTACTTTGGTTCTCCTGTGGATCTCCTCATTTCTGATTCGATCACGCAGACATCATGCAAAACGTCGTTTGCAAGGTAATAACAATAAATAATCTGTCTACTGCGCCATCTAGTCCCGAACTAAACAAAGTTTGTAATAGACAAAATTATAGATCGTTTCTTTCGCCCACCATTCTTCCGCTAATATTTGAGTGTTATCGGTACACGCTAAATCATCCATGAGTGCACACGCACACTACAATAATGACGCCCGGATTGCTCGGATCAAACTCCCCGCACCCCGCGCTTCCCTCGGCCAAAAAGTGGTGGGGCGCGTCTTCGTGGATGAAACGATATACACTGAACTCTGTCTAAATCAAAATTATTTTTTTCCAGGTATCAAATAACGCAAACAATCCTGTGGAAAGAACATTTGCAGAAATCATGAGATGTTACAGACAGAGACCTTTAGCTGATAATCATGTTTATAGATCTGTGTTAATCACCCCTGCGACTGAAGACAGTGAGTGTGATAATTTCAAATTAATATGTTGTCTGTTTGTTTAGTTACAAGTATATTATGTAACCAATTGAATTTGTTTCAGGCCCTGCAGAAAGAAGTGATTTAATCAAGTTTTACAATAAAGTTTATGTGCAATGTATGCAAGACTTCGCTCTTAGATTTGCAGGAAGGCAAAAAGAGGTGAGTCCCTTTGAGCTATTAAAAAGTATTGCTTAAATCAAGAGGTCAAAAACGATAAGAATGTCATGAAAAACAATTTTGATTAAATTGTAGCAAAATGGCTCTACTCATAATACATAGTACACTCCCCAAATATGAGACAAATTCATGTATCATCATGAGTCTTTTAAAAGGATGTCAACAATTTCAATTTCACCCTGTATATTGGGGCTATTTTGCATCAAACAGTCTAAGGATGAAATTGATCAAACACAAAAGACTGATGATGCCACAGTGTTGATCCTGTTGTGCCAATGTCACAACTTTCATCAATTTTGTATTCGGACTTCGGATTCGATGCAACAAGTGATGTTTATTTAAAATTGAAGTGGCGTTCATGTTACTTTTAGTTAGGCGTGACTTTTAAGGTGATGCCTTGCGAATATTGGGCGTTTTAAAGAAGCGCAGAATTAGTTTTAATCGTACTTTTCTTATTACTTATGTTCTTATTTTGAAATATGTCATAGTTGACTAATAAATCTAGTGTCTGGTCGAAGCCGAAACATGAATGGAAANGAACAGCGCATGCTTCTTGGAGCGCTTTATAACGAAGCTAGTTTGGCTACAACTTACCTCAAACAACACTTCATAGGGGTCAGCGGCATTAGCAGGCAGTCTGTTGACAACAGCTCTATAGAAGCACGTGGTCTGTGGCTACAGCGCCATAACCACCGTTCCCTTGGGGAACAGCGCATGCTTCTTGGAGCGCTTTATAACGAAGCTAGTTTGGCTACAACTTACCTCAAACAACACTTCATAGGGGTCAGCCGCGTTAGCAGGCAGTCTATTGACAACAGCTCTATAGAAACACGTAGTCTGTGGGTACAGCGCCATAACCACCGCTCCTTTGGGGAACAAGGCATGCTTCTTGGAGCGCTTTATAACGAAGCTAGTTGGGCTACAACTTACCTCAAACAAAACTTCATAGGGGTCAGCGGCATTAGCAGGCAGTCTGTTAACAACAGCTCTATAAAAGCACGTGGTCTGTGGGTACAGCGCCATAACCACGGCTCCTTTAGGGAACAACGCATGTTCGTCGGTGCACTTTAAAACAAAGCTAGTTTGACCACACAACTTACCTCAAACAACACTTCATAGGGGTCAGCGGCATTAGCAGGCAGTCTGTTGACAACAGCTCTATAGAAGCACGTAGTCTGCGGGTATAGCGCCATAACCACGGCTCCTTTAGGGAACAACGCATGTTCGTCAGTACGCGGCGAGGCTCGCTGCAGCGGCAGCGGCACAACGCGGCGCTTGCTTAACACGTGGCGGTTCTTTTGCTCCTCGTCGATGTCGTCAACCTCGTACTTGCCTTGAGCCGGGAGCCAGCTCACGACCTGGTATGAACATTGTTATTGTATCAGCACATTAGAGTACACATTTTTAATAAAATAGCACTCACTACATCTAGTTAGAAAAATACAGTGATTAGTGTATAGCTTGATTTAATGTGGTCTGTCTGTACAAATCACTATTGAGCTTATTCTAGCCCTTCTATTCAGGCGAGGCGACAAGAGTTGAGCTCTTCTGCATTGCATCATCGGCATCTCAATGCCGATTCAAGCAAGGGTCGTTAGTTCGATCCCCATCGACCTTTATAAAGTTAGAGTTAGTAGTCACCAGACAACTTTAAAAATGTATGTAAATGTGTATAGAAGAACCAAACAGGGACTTGGAAAAAGGCCTTAGTAAATTGCAATCATATAAGCGCAGGATCAGTCGTTGTGGAAATCCGTCGCCTTTATCGAGCAGTGGACGGCATTAGGTTGAATGAAACGATGAATTATAAAAGGAAATGCATTTGAATGTGAAGGAGATGCTATAGTCCGGTCCAGGAGCACTAGAATTNGCGAATCTATGACTAATTATGTCACCCAAATAATAGAAAACGGGCAACGGCTAAGAGGAACAGGCTTTAAGATTTCGGATGAGTGGATTGGTGCATTGATGTTGGCGGGACTACCAGAAAGGTACGCTCCTATGCTTATGGCCATTGAACACTCAGGTATCGAAATAACCGCCGACATTATCAAAACGAAGCTGATGGACATGAGTGATGATGCAAGTACGTCTCCAGTATCCGAGAATGCATTATTAGCTAAAGGAACTCATAATCATAATTCTCGAGGGAAAAATAACAACGTCAACAAATACAGTTATGGCGGGAAACCACAAACGTCAACTGCGCAAACGTCAGAATCGAAAACTGTCAAAGTGATAAAATGCTACAATTGTAAACAAACCGGTCACTACAAAAACCAGTGTCCGAGCTTGGATAAGAACAAAAGAAAGCAATCCAACGCCTTTCAGTGCTATTTTTCTGACTGGAAGGTTCAACCAAAAGAGTTGGTACGTTGACAGCGGCGCCAGTAGACACATGACTGCGAGACCAGAATTGATCGTGAATGCATCACAGAAGTTACACACGAAGGAAATTATCATCGCAAACCAAACAAGTGTTCCAGTAACGTGCTCAGGAGATGTGAATATCGTGACTGTCGTGAACGATATTGAGTATGACATCACAGTTTCCAACGTATTGTGTGTACCAAACTTGACCACAAACTTGCTCTCTGTGAGTCAGTTGATTGAGAATGGCAACAGAGTGACTTTTGGAGAAGGTATTTGCTGTATCTACAATCAGCAGAATGAACTTGTTGGCCAAGCTGAGTTGATTGATGGTGTATACAGATTACATACTTTGGAAACAGAAGAGACAGCAGTAGCAGTGCCAGCAGTGATATCTAGCAGAACATGGCATAGACGCTTAGGACACCTTAACAGTGGCAGCCTTAACAAGATGAAACAGGCAGTAGATGGAATTTCATTTCCAGAAGATGCAAAGATTGCAAAGTCTGACTGCATTACTTGTTGTGAAGGCAAGCAAGCCAAACTNAATGATGTGGCTTTGCGCAAAAGAGAGATTTCAAGAAATTTAATTTATTTTAACAGTCTTACTTTCGTGGCCGAATACGCAATTCCCTTATAACAAGGCAGAGGCGGGGCAAGACCTAAATTTGATGTGGGCAAGACAGATTTCGCGAGGCCTTGTTCTGTGGCGACCTGAAGACGGATTTATATATAATGAAATAATAAAAAAAAGGGTCAAAGGTCTATACATTGACAGTTTCTGATTTCTTGATTCAGTGATTATTTTTAACCTTTAGCTACTGAGGTAGATTTAATTTCACGTAAACACTGACGTGGGGGCCTGGGAGGCCCGTACATATGTGTGCTTATATTTAAAAATATATAATCTTTTTAGGGGTTTATGTTTAATAATTATTAATAGTGGTTATATTTAAATACAACAAAACGATTTTTATCTAAATTATTTGTTAATAAGTACGTATTATTTCAATATTTAGAAAACATGTAGCATTTTTGGCAAAAATCTCATGAAATCATGATTCATAAAGTTATCATGAAAAATATTCATAAATTCAACAAATCAACTTAGAATCTTAATTTTCAATAGTCTTTTTAGCTAATGATATATCAGTAGTCCTAATATGAAATAGGGGGAAAAAAATGACACACATCAAATAGTGCGAATTAAACACAGTCTGGATAAACTTGCTTTGCTCAGTGAAGGAAGCCATACATGTTTTTAAAATGTAGATTTCATTTGAATGTTCAAAATACATGTATGGCACTTGGTTTCATCGTTTAAATCTTGATAGACAGGTATCATTTCCTAGCATAGGTGCCAAAAACTACTGTTCTTCTATTTTTCGTTAAATACTAGTTATTTTTACTTCCGAGATACCGCTTTCTCTCGGACGACATACTGTGGGCTCCGTATTATAGATTTTTTCAAATTATTTCAAGAAAAGACGACAACTAAATGAAAACTATAAACAAAAAAAGTTACGCCAATACTGAGGTGGGGGCCTGAGAGGCCCACAAGAAACTTTAAAATTAATTTACCTACTGAAATTGCGCGTGCAATCACGTGCACCGTTGTTGACAGCCTCAGCGCAATGAAACTCGAAGGTACTAAAAGATTCGGGTGTGTCGTGCACGTGGGAGAGGAGAAATTCAACAATTTGATTTTTGCAAGGCCTGAGAGGCCCCCACGTCAGTAGTTAAAGGTTAAAGGAATATTGCGCCAAAGAATAATGTTCGTCACTTAAAACCGTGTTGTTGCTTAATTTTGTGTCTGATTATGGCTGAATTTGTTTGGAAANCTGCTTTACAGAAGTGCCACCAGCAAAAAATTATCAAATCATTTAGATTACGTTTTTATGTGATTACTTCTTTTGTTTTTTTAGGAATGCCGCCAAAAAGCTTACAGAGAACGACTCAAAATGGATAAACATGATGGAACAAAAATAATTTTATTAAAATAGTATGAATGATTACTCCCTTATTTTATTTCTAACCCCTTAATATTACCCCGTATTTGGGTGCATACTTACAAATATTTCGAATTGAATAAATAAAGAGCATTCACAATATTTCGCCAATGTATAACAAGCCTTATGGCCTTACTATTTCGTTACTACCGTTTCGTTACGTACATTTTTTTTGAGAAATACTCAGTTGTGTTGAGTTGAGAGGTCAGATTATTAAAATAATAAAGCGAACATTTTATTTTTGAAATATATTTTAAAAATAATTAACATTACATATAACAATGAGAGGATGACATTGCAAGGTGGTGCCAGTCCAGTCTTAAATCCGTTGATATATGCTGCATCTGCCATCTTTTTGACTAAAAGATTCTTCTATCTCGCAGCTTAGACTTTTATAGATAATTCCTGGCAATAAGTGGTGACTGAGTTTGTTCCGGCGTTTCTTCTCAGCACTTGCCATATGTTTGTCTCGAAGCGCTGGTAGGGCCCAAAAGATAAGGAGACATGTAAAGTGCCCCATAAGGGCTACCTTTTCTTTTTTATTATTTTCTATTGACGTTCATAAGTGCCACTTGTGGTCTAAACTGAATAAATATTTTTGATTTTGATTTTGATTTTTTTTTTGATTTACTACAGACCTTAGACAGTATTTTTGTAAAAATTTTTACGCTAGAATTTTGTCCAATGACCCCAAGCTACCCATCCTTATCGCTCGCGCGTAATTATATTGCTGTCGCGACTGTGGGACGGGCGCCCGCAGTGATTGTGCGAGCGTGACAGCAACATATACTCAACATCAAATAAACCGCACCTTCCGCGACGCGAACTTTAACGATTTTCTTCTGACACAATCATGGTGCCCCAACAATATTGGTGTTATTTGAAAGCCCAATAAATATCCTTAAAGAAAAACACATTTAATTTCTCAATAAACATGTACCATAAATGTGACTTGAAAAAATACCTCACTTTGGGCCCACCTATGGGATCAATTAGACCAATTTTTATGGTTATAAAACCAAATAATGATCTCACGTGTCCTCTTTAACAGATGGATAGCGATTAATCCCAACTTAACAGTTTTATAGCCATAAAAGTTGGCTTTAGTGTAACTACCTATTTTTTGAAGAAGTGACTCTGGATCCTTCCCTAGACACATTTTTGCGGTAAAAACCTTTTCTTTAATGAAATGAAGGTTAGATCTAGGCTTATAAATGGTGCCAATATTGATGGGAAGTGGGGATGCATACGTTTGAAAATGCTTGTCGCGAGAGGTGCGATTTATTTGATGTCGAGTGTAATTACGTGCGAGACCAGACTAGTAATAAAACAGGAGCCCAAACCTCAGCCAAGATCCAGTTCTCCTCCTTATCAGACACTCTCACGAGTGCCGCAACTGCATCGCCCGGATGAGCAATATGGCCAGGGTCGGCCGGCACCGCGCCGCATAGTGCAGGCGCGCGCTCGCCCGCCCTTCCCACGTGGAGAGGTAACGTCTGTGCGGCGCTTAGAAGCATCTTCATTAGCGCGCCGCAACCGATGGTTTCTTTATTGCCCGCGTGACGCGCCTGGGAAGAGAGAAAGAAAGAAATAGAAATACCCTTATTTGACACAAAAATACTAATGAACAAATAAAAGAAAAGAATAAAAACTAATGCTAAACATGTCTGTAACATTATGAATATTCCATCTTTGTACAACTCCATGTTTAATGGCAAACAAAGATTCATCATCATCATCTCAGCCATAGGACGTCCACTGCTGAACATAGGCCTCCCCCAATGCTTTCCATGTTACCCGGTTGGTAGCGGCCTGATTATGATTATTTATTTATGGATGATGACATGAATAAGAATTTTTGAAATGGATAACACTTTTAAGCACACCACACTCTTAATAGCACATCTCTTAAACTTAAAGTAAGTGCAGCATTTATGTGTGCTCTGCTTCATAGCATTTAGTATATTCTACTTCTACTGACTACAATATTAGCATTTAATTATTTATTTATTTATTTATATTAAGAAGACCAGGGTTTACATAATTGATTAATTTACAATTAATAACACTTGATAACCACTTATAGGTCCCCACAGATAGAATTGTGGTGGATATTTAAAGAAATTATAAAAAACAGTATTATAATATTATAATTCATAACAATAGGCCACCTACTTGGTAATTCTGTACAGTTCCAAAATAAGTTTTATGTAACTTAAAACTGTACCAACAATACAAATTAATAAGGTAGACTTAGAATATAACATACTTGCATTCTTCTTTCATTCTTAATGGCTCTTATCTCATAAATCCGTGTGAGAGCCGCCCTGAGGAGTCTTTCTTCTTGTTCTGCTGCCGTCAGACCAGCCTTGTACAAGTTCTTTAATTGTTGTTGCTGTAAAGAAAAATTTAGAATAGTCTATATTAAAAGCATTTTGAATCATCAGATTTATTAATAAAAACAACATAGTCCCTGTATTTACTGGAAACAAAGTTAATGGTTATTATGGTTTCTTCATATCCATTTGAAAATTACCTGCTGGGAAGAACCAGAAGAGTCCTCTGCATTTGATGGTGATTCTGCTGCCTTTTCCGCCCGCAATATATTATCAATACATTGCTCATTGTGGCTCCTCTCTGTTTCTATATCGTATACCAGCCTATGCAAGCTCCGAAGACGTTCCTACAGAAATATTAAAGAATAAGCTTCACATTATCACATGATATAATACAAAGTTTTGCCCAGAATCATTGCTAGATAATTAGTATTATGGCTATCTTACTAGGCAAAAATAGAAATCTAAAATTCCATACAATTCCCAGGCTTAGATTAATAAAACCATTAATCTAAGTTCCCAGGGAAAAACAAGCTTTTACATGGGTAGCTAATATTTTAGTAGTAAGTGATTTAGAAAGAATCTAAAGGTAAAAGAATTTATTTCAATACAAAACTATAAATATACTTGAACTTGCTGGGCAGCAACATCAGCTGTAAGCGGCATTTTAGTTGGGTACAGCCGCCAGATACCTGGCTATCCTTATGACGTAGAACCAGCTCACCAACACGAATACCTGCAGACCGACAGCGGGAATCAAGAAGATATGAAGAAGTATAACCGAGTAATTATTATCTGAGAAAGTAACACACCATAATAGTTAAATTAAACCAAAACTTTAGACTACTTCTCATTTGAACTAAGTTATTCGTGTAAGTTTAATGACAAATTATTGTTGCTTAAAATAGCGCATCAAGAATATCACTAAATAGGTAGTTGATTAGAAATATTTACCAAAAAAATCCCACTGAATCGATTGCACAAAGTAAAACAAACATTAGAGTTTGACAGTTCTGACACAAACAAAAAAAATGGCAGGCTGGTGTAGTTTAACTACGCTTTCTAGACAATCGACTTTTATATGGCTAAAATTGAGTTGTAAAACCCCATAAGTATTTTTTGCTGTTTTGACGCGAATAGCTAAGAGGATCAAACAAACCACACCTATTTTAGGACATTGCCTAGAAAAAAAAAGCATGTTATTTTCTACCTGCTCTTGTACCTAAGGTACTGAACCTTCCATTATTGTATAGTTTTATTTTATTTATTATGTCTGGTGGTGTTTTATAGTGGTAGGTGAGTAAATTATTATATTATCTGCTGCCGACCGCCGGCGTGGCGGTCTTATGATATCTGCCTCTCTAAGCTCCTATTATACCTCTTGAACACGTTTTATTTTTGTATAGAGATATTTATTTCATAGACCAACAGTAGGGTGTCCCAGGCTAGTAGGGCGAAAATTTTTTTTAGATTTCCGGTACGCATACCCTTTAGTTTTTTTCTATTTGACCCTAGCAACTAAAAAATCAAATATTATTAGTATCGGGTAACTATAACCCGTGCCGACTTGACGTCAAACTTTTACCAAAAAGTTTGTAGGTATGAAGCTGTCTATATCCTATGATATTGTAGAACTTAACATTTGTTTAGTAAATACAACGCTGTTTTAGCTGCATATTATTTTAATTAAATATCTATTATTAAAAAGATGTTAATAATTCGTAAATTTTCTTTTGAAATATCGTTTTTACAGTCAGGATCCTGCCTTACTACCTGAAAGTGTTATTTTTAATAAATTAAAAATTTTATTGCTGTTGTTCCTACCAAAACTGGTCCATTAGAGGGAACTTTGAACCGGTAATTTGATGTTTTATAGCCCACCCTATTAAAAATATTCCTTTTTTTTTAGAACTGTGTAATTGCACTGATATGTTGGCTGAATGAAAATAATGCATTTACGAATAAAACAAACAAGTAATAATTAGAGATGGGTTTCCACCCGGGTAAAAACCCACATGAGGGTAAAAACCCAATAAAAACCCGTTTCATTCCACCCGTGGGTGTTTACACCGGGTGAAAACAAATAATTTTATAATTATTTCAATTGGTATCTTTTCTTTATTTTTATTGAATTTTTCTCATTTAAGTTTATTGATTAATAAGTAATAAGTCAAATTTAACACTAATATGCATTTATATCGTGACCAAATCATAAAATTGATCACGTTATGATGATGTGACCAATTATTTTATAAAATGGTGTTATTTCAAGAATCGTTGAACCGATTTAGAAGAAATTTAGTAGGAACACAATAATTTGTGATCATGGCAAGGACATGGAGGGGGGAGGGGGGGGGATGCCAAAGATGCCAAACTCTCTTTTTGATGATATTACGTTATTATAAAGTTACAAATAACTATACCAACTACAAAGTACTTCTGCTTAAAAACTTGAAATCGAACCGCCCTTCCGCCACTGTAACGCATTGTAACGTTTTTCAAGACCTCCTCTCCCCCCAGATTGCATTACGTAACACTAGAACGCCCCCTTAGCAACAAATACCACTTCTGACTTAAAAAAAAACGCTATTTTTGTTTTCACCCACCAGAATGGGTGATAATGGGTAAAAACCGGGTTTTTACCCAAATCACCCAGTTTTAACCCAATCGGGTGAAATGGGTTTTTACCCACTACCCATCTCTAGTAATAATAGGCACTTCGATACTTTACCTCCCGCGCGGCCAAGTAAAAAGTACTGACATTATCGATGCAAGTCGGCACGGGTTGCCGTGGTTCTAGGTATACAAAATTTTATATATTATTGTTTTGACACGATTCAAACATAATTAGAGGGTATGCGTTGAAAAAAAAAGACTGATTTTTTTGGGACACCCTAACCAACAGGGTATATTAATCATTAATACCAACACAAAAAAAAACTATAAATTCCATCTTGGAGTGGTCTACAAGTTTTTACTTAATTTTTTGCCCCTTACCTTATGTTTTCGTTATCGGCGGCCATTAACATGTAGGTACTTGAAATATATTCTTCCGCTCTTTCCTTCTTCTTATTTACCTTTGAAGGGTTAATTGTATTTGTGACTGTCTTGTTGGTTGTCCTAAAAATAAAATAAAATCTTTTTTTTCTGTTAATTTGATAATTTTGACTTACACCACTTTAGCTACCGACACAAACGTCATTATTTAAAAAATCCTTAGGCAATAAAACCCTCTCTTGAACGTGGCATTTCCTCTCTCTACCTAGTCTATGGATCTGCTTTGTGTCTATGGATTTAACGTAATAACGTTACTTTATTCCATACTAATATCGGTTCCATGCGCTTTTACCATGAGTCTTTACAGCACTCCTATTTCGAGTTTTCCTTTCCTATCCCAATAGTACTTTAACCTACCCTTTGGGAGGGTGTAAATGGAGCTGGGCTGGGATAACCGTAATACCCGTGATCCTGGAATCACTGGAATGTCTGTTTCCTGCTGTCCAAGCAAGCCTAAACCCATTTTGATACGGTTGAACTAATCACGTTTACCCTGCGTTTACTCACCCATTAACACACGTTTCCTCGAGTTTCATTGCCATGGAACGAGCATGAAAGTACCTACATAATGTTCCTAGTCTTGATGAAGACAGACGGCATACTTATGATCTTTCTCAGTATAGTGTTATGTGAAGTTTTATCATAGTCGAACTATTAAAAACATTTATGAATTAAATGATACTCAGAATCAAGGGTGTTATCATGATACCTAATATATCTTTTTACAGGATGTCCCAAAAAGAGCGTGCCAAACTAAGATGATAACACTGGATACTATTTAAACAAAAAAAACTTTTGGCACGCCCATTTTGGGACATCTTGTATAAAATGAACCGCGCTGTACCTACCTACCTTATGTTTGTCATTCAAACTATGGGAGAAATTATGGGAATCAATCAAATCAAACAATGTAAATTTTCTTAAAAGTATTTCTTAATTATTCTTATCAAACATTTTTTTACTTAGATAATTTCATTTTTTTATACTTTTGAACATGTTCTGCTGTATTTTTTTAGTGAAATCACTTGTAATTATAGTTATGGAAGGATACAAAGCACATCAATAGGTCTGAGCTACACCAAACATTTGTCATGTTGAAACATACAAGTAAAAACATCTTCCCACTGGGTGGATGACTTACTTATTACATGAGGAAATTAAATAAATTAAGTAAGAATAAAAACGTTATTCAAACTTCAACTTAATCAATTACAATCTTTGTTAGGTAGGAATATCTTACTGTCCTAAGTTCTAAAATAACTAATCGGTCGGTTTCTGGGATAACGACAGTCATTCCATGCTACGAACCAGTCGGAGGTACAATGCAATGAAGAAACATTTACGCGAGAATAGTCCAACTAAAATACTTATCCATTAATTCTAGATCAAAGCTGGTGCAGCCTTACTTTTGATTAATAAATTACATTACATCTATCTATCGTTGTAAAGGCGTGACAACACATGGCATATTTTTTTAATTCACGTTATTTGACTAATGCCAAATCTTTCACACAAACTTAAGCAATTTTATATTGGCTAAAAAGCCCTGTTTGTACAAAACATGCCATGTGGAAGTTGTACCTATATTACTACTATACTCATACGAATTAGTCAAAAAAAACTTGTTTGATTTAGCCATATAAAAAACAATATCGAATGATACAGGTAATAACAGGTTCCAAGTGTTTAAATCAATTCGAGCCCATTAAATCAAATTCTCTTGATATCTGATTATTTCACTCTTACTAATATTTGATTCAAAATTAAAATTTTAAGTAATTAGATAATGAACGGCAAATAATACGCCATCAAGTTTCAACAATGTCACTACTAGCTAAAAGAATCACATAGTATCAAGAAAGAATTATAAATAATACACTATGTAGTGTTTCCCTAAATTAATTCCATGGGTAGTTTAATAGAGCAATAGTCCAATATCAATCATTGGGATCGCTCCTTCATAGGGGTGGGTAATAATTATTTGTTAACATAATAATAAAACCAAATACATATAATACGTATTATCAGTAACAAGGGCATTATCAATTTGTTGCTTTACCATGTATATTGTATAAGCTATTCTTCTTAGTTATTTGGTCATCACATCAAACCGTAAAGTACAATTTCGTAAGGTGTTGGGTCGGCAAAAACTGAAACAAAGAGTTCACACCAAGTTTCTAAATTCTGGGAAAGAATTTCCATTCCGGGAAAATGATCTCTGAGTTAACTGTTTAAGTTTGTGCCAACTTGTCAACTGAACCTCTATTTTATATCCAAATATTACAGATCCATTTTGTGACGATTTAAAAATACACCGTTAATATCGAATTAAATTAAAATACTAAATTCAAAGTACACGTAAAATGTAATTTAAAAATTATATGAGACTGAATATAAAATAATACTTATTGTAATTAGAAATGCGGGATTCACAACGTTCCCGAGTACGCTACATCGATACAGATCGCAGCGCGACAGCTTCCGTCTGTTAAAAGGCTCGCTCAGGTCAAGCTAGCATCTCTAACGGGGAATCTTCCAATACTCGAACGGTATCAATTTACGCTTTACTCTTATATTATTAAAATTATTTAATATCGAAGGCTACCATTTAAAGATTTAGAATAATAATAACAGTGGAGTAGTCGATTTATTGCCTACAGAATTCATACACTTCAGTGTCTCGCCACATCGGAGCGGTCGACGTTAAAAATAAACAAACTTCATCATTAATCTTATCTACTCGGCGGAGTCTCCAGGGAGACGGGGTTACCTACACGGAGTCCCGGAGGCACAGTGGAGCGATGGCGGAGCGGCGCCGGCCCTCGCCCCGTCTACCGCACTCAGTACGGGACGTAATACGTGCCGCGCCTGTAACCTCTGC
This sequence comes from Ostrinia furnacalis, assembly GCF_004193835.3. NCBI lineage: Eukaryota > Metazoa > Arthropoda > Insecta > Lepidoptera > Crambidae > Ostrinia > Ostrinia furnacalis. The sequence goes on along the minus strand of NW_021134397.1, from coordinate 8,712 downwards.
GAACAACGCAACGCCATTACTCACTGCGGAGGCGCCTCGACACGACTGACTTGCGAGTTAACGTGCAAAGGCGAGTTAAGTTCGTCTCGGTTTACCTTGAAGGCGACGGATGTTTAGTCAAATTTTCGACGACTCTTTTGTCTTCTTTAAATTTTTCTATGCGGACCTACCTTGCTTTTTTTTACGATCGTAGCACGTTTGCGGTCCATGGCCTTAACTCGACTGTGCCATATAACAAGCGTTGCGACAAAACGTTACACCCATAATAATAACACTACAGTTCCAATCATCATGCAGACGTGTAAGTTATATGTCAATATTATAAATAAGGATAGATAGGGTTGCTGTATTAAAATACATAGTTCTCCATTGCAAACTTTATTCAATATAATGTCTTATAATGCCTTCTTTTGATCAACATTACATGTTTGGAAATATATAAAAAGTTTGTAGAAAATATAATGACAATAGCCATGCACATACATTACTTATACAACACTACTTATGTACTTTTATTGTCTTTTGTCTATAACTATAAACAACCAAGGAATAATACATCAAAATATAAAGAATAAAATATGTACCATAAGCATTGCATGACTGGCAAGTGAACAAATTGTAGCTTAAATAAGAATGCAACTAAGTAAATCAAAGAAATAATAAGAACATGTACTATTAAATCTACAAATAAAAAATAAAACAATTTGGCAAATATCGGAAATGTATACAATAAGTTATTATCAAGAATTCTGAAGGTCTCATGCCACCTTACACCCAATATAGCGAAGCTAGCTCGCGCTAGTGTTCATGCTAATCTTAAATAGGAGGTAAACTCAAATTGGAGTAAGTGCATTCGATAAATAATCATGATCATTTTAATCATATTCATATTTTATTTTGACATATTGTTCGGTCCAGAAATGGCCATTGTTTTCATGTATGCAATGAATAATTGAGTTTCGAACTCAACTAACAAAACAAGATATACTTTTTAAAAGGCAATCCTAACAAGGGCAACAGATTTCATTTCAAGAGAGAAAACACATTTAGGCATTGAGATTTAAAACGTTTAATACATGGATCTAGTTTTCAACATTGGCAGAAAAAAATATAATAAGGCAGATGCAAAACAGAAAATATTGCGACATCGACTCAATAACACATTGCATACACAATAAAAACATGCCGATGTTTTAATTTTCAAGTCGCACATTCAGCGCTTCTGCGTTACATGAACAGAAAACTAAAAAAATGTACTACAACATTTAAAATGCACATCGGTGTGAGTGGAACATACACACAAGATTTGCGAGAGAGAGAGAGTATTGCAAATGTTTGTTTGTATGTGCAAGCCTATGGCGGAGTTCTAATATGGATTGTACCTGCCGCGTCGCACGGGCCGGTAGCCCGAGTAGTAGGGCGAGTAGCCGCCGCGGAAGCCGCGCCCGCGCCCGCCGCGCATCGTCCGAGGCGGCCGGTTCGTCGACGAGAGCCCAGGTTTGTTGGTGCGTTTTGGCATCACCTGAAAATCACAACATTATCTGATTATCTATATATATAAAAGAAAGTTGTGTTAGTTACTCCACTTAACTCAAGAACGGCTGAACCGATTTAGCTGAAAATTGTCCGGGAGGTAGTTTAGAGCCAGGAGAAGGACATAGGATACTTTTTATCCCGTTCGAAATTAAAAAAAAGTCTGCTTATTTATGACCATTAAGGCGGAACAAAGTTCGCCGGGTCAGCTAGTTAATAAATAAATGGCAATTTCTCGAGTGGCGACCACGGGCTGGAAGACATAGCGTGGGCAGGCCTCCTACTAGGTGGACCGACGATCTGGTATAGGTCGCGGGAAGAGCCTGGATGCGGGCAGCGCAGGACCGTTAATTGTGGAAAACCTTGGGGAACCTTTGTCCAGCAGTGGACGTCATTTGGCTGAAACGAACGAAATGGCAATTTGCAGCTGAAAAACATAGCTGATTTTTGTCTTCCACATCTATGTAACTGTTTGTGTGTTGAATTTTGTTAAAAGATCTATTTTTACAACATTAATATAACACGACTAAAAAGTTCATTAAGTCTGTAACCAGTGTTGTTACCTCAGTTGTTACAAGATTGCAAATTCTACACAAATCACACAATAGAAGAACGCTTTAAAAGTAATATTATCACTATAATTTATACAAACCTTAATCTGTCTTCCTCTAAATAATGATTCATCCATTGCCATTGCTGTTTGTACACTATCTTTGTCTCCAAACTCAATATAAGCGAAGCCTTTTGGATGTCCGTCAAATTTATTGCATAATATTGTAACCCTGTAAACAAATAAACATTCAATTACATCAATAATACAATGTTAGTGTATGTTAAATGAAAAGGATAAAAGACACAATGAAAAAAATTATATCACAGTAAAATACCTTTCTTACATTATTTAAAACTTATTCTTCTTCAGAACATGTCCATGTTAATAGTATGAATTTTAAAATTTAGTTTGAGATAAAACTCTCAAGGCAATTATTTTTTAATAAATAGAAATTCGCTATACAAATTAACAATACTGACCTATTAATAGATCCACAGCCATGGAAATGCTGTTCCAGTTCCTCAGCAGTAGCCCCGTAGTCCACATTTCCAACGTAAACTGATCTATTGTCCGCTTCTATCTTCTCTTCAATTGACATGTTCAATGGACTTGCTGTTTGAACAGATTAGCACTTATTTAGATCACAGCCCTTTTATATACAAGTAAAAACATACGGGTCGAATTGAGAACCTCCTCCTTTTTTTGAAGTCGGTTGAAAAGTCATTAAGTAATGAAGTCATTAATTAAGTGGGGATTAGTGAAGTGTTTTTTTAAGTGTGTAAATTAAGATTAAGTTCTGTAGTTTTAAAACTGAGAACTGCAGGCAAATAAATACCACAAAATGAAGTAATTAAGTAATTGATGGATATTAGTGAAGTGTTTTGCNTTGGCTGAAACGAACGAAATGGCCATTTGCAGCTGAAAAACATAGCTGATTTTTGTCTTCCACATCTATGTAACTGTTTGTGTGTTGAAAGATCTATTTTTACAACATTAATATAACACGACTAAAAAGTTCATTAAGTTTGTAACCAGTATTGTTACCTCAGTTGTTACAAGATTGCAAATTCTACACAAATCACACAATAGAAGAATGCTTTAAAAGTCTGTGAGATTTGTAATTTATACTAAATATTAATATTACTATCATTTTATACAAACCTTAATCTGTCTTCCTCTAAATAATGATTCATCCATTGCCATTGCTGTTTGTACACTATCTTTGTCTCCAAATTCAATATAAGCGAAGCCTTTTGGATGTCCGTCAAATTTATTGCATAATATTGTAACCCTGTAAACAAATAAAAATTTAATTACATCAATAATATAATGTTAGTGTATGTTAAATGAAAAGGCTAAAATACACAATGAAATCAAAATAATACCACAGTAAAATACCATTCTTACATTCTTTAAAACTTATTCTTCTTCAGAACATACATGTCCATGTAAATAGTATGAAATTTAAAATTTAGGTTGAGATGAAACTCTCAAGGCAATTATTTATTTATATTAGGGAAAGTAACAATTTTGATATACAGACAAATAATCGCACAAAAAATAGGACAGAAATCAGCAAAGTTTCCAAAGTTCATATTTAAATGAAATAGTTTTAATTCGTTATACAAATTAACAATACTGACCTATTAATAGATCCACAGCCATGGAAATGCTGTTCCAGTTCCTCAGCAGTAGCCCCGTAGTCCACATTTCCAACGTAAACTGATCTATTGTCCGCTTCTATCTTCTCTTCAATTGACATGTTCAGTGGACTTGCTGTTTGAACAGATTAGCACTTATTTAGATCACAGCCCTTTTATATACAAGTAAAAAGTCATAAAGTAATGAAGTCATTAATTAAGTGGGGATTAGTGAAGTGTTTTTTTAAGTGTGTAAATTAAGATTAAGTTCTGTAGATTTAAAACTGAGAACTGCAGGCAAATACCACAAAATGAAGTACTTAAGTAATTGATGAAGATTAGTGTAGTACTTTTCAAATGCATTAAGTGTAAATTAATTTTAAGTTCTGTAGATTTTAAAGTGAGAACTGTAGAGACATAAATACCACAAAATGAAGTAATTAAGTAATTGATAGAGATTAGTAAAGGAAGTGTTTTTCAATTAATTGCATTTAGTGTGTAAATTAATTTTAAGTTCTACAGATTTTAAAGTGAGAACTGTAGACAAATAAATACCACAAAATGAAGTAATTGATGAAGATTAGTGTAGTACTTTTCAATTGCAATAAGTGTGTAAATTAATTTTAAGTTCTGTAGATTTGAAACAGAGAACTGTAGATAGAGACATAAATACCTACCACAAAATTAAATGAAGTAATTAAGTAATTGATGGAGATTAGTGAAGTGTTTTGCAATTGCATTAGGTGTCTAATTTTAAGTTCTGTAGATTTGAAACAGAGAACTGTAGAGACATAAATACCACAAAATGAATTATTGAAGTAATTGATGGAGATTAGTGAAGAAATGTTTTTCAATTGCAATAAGTGTATAAATTAACATTAAGTTCTGAAAATTTAAAACCTAGAACTGTAGAGAAATAAATACCACAAACAAACTTTTATCATTAGGAGTCCTTATCTCTCATTTTGTCATGTTGATTATCTATATATATAAAAGAAAGTCGTGTTAGTTACTTCGCTTATAACTCAAGAACGGCTGAACCGATTTAGCTGAAAATTGTCAGGGAGGTAGTTTAGAGCCAGGAGAAGGACATAGGATACTTTTTATCCCGTTCGAAATTAAAAAAAAGTCTGCTTATTTATTGCCATTAAAGCGGAACAAAGTTCGCCGGGTCAGCTAGTTGAGTATAAACAAAAACATTTTTGTTTCACATTCAAAAATTATTCACTTTCACACATAAATGATTAAACATGTATGTAATACTTACTTAGTCCTGGAGGGCTTCCCATATTCATCTGCTTATCAACCTCAGTTTGCATTTGTTTGAGTTTTTCAGCCTCCTCTTCCATCTCTCGGACCCTGGCCTTAATCGCGGCCAGGTCTGGCACTTCGCTGCCTGCTGCTTCATCGCCACCCTACAGATAAATAACCGTTATGCCTCTGTTTATAACCTAACACCTAGTTTAGTAACAAACTTGTAAAATGATACAAACAATTAGGAACATTTTGAAGTTACTGGTGATGTAAACAATGCAACAGATTTTTATTTATTGTCAATACAATCACAATAAGATACAGAAACCGTATTCTTTACGTCAGCTAAAATACCACGACAATTGGCACATCAATTTCAGAATCAGATGTTTACTGTCGTGGTATTTTTCGCACTTAACGCAAATCTAGACAAATGGTACTCACTCCAAGGCTGCTATCCGTCATATTTAGGGAACCGTTGGTTCCGTCCAAGTGATTGTTATCAAGTGAATCTAAATAATCATCATTTTCTGCCATATCAACTTATCGACGCTACCATGAAATTCTGTTCCGAATATGGAAAAACACTTATGTTCCTAAAAGGTAGACGTTTTATTAGTAAATTAAACAAAAAATATACATAATTACAACAGTAATGAAGATACGATGCTTTGACAGAAAGCTACTCTTCTTCCTTACCTGCAGAGGTACCGGTAACCAAAATCTATTACGAAGATTGACCTACTTTTAAAATATAGCCGACACTATTCACTTTTGTACACACTAATTAATAACAAACAAATAAATTATGTTAGCGTCATAGCACTTCACTGATAATTCTGGATTTATTTTGAAGAAAACTGGAAAAATATCCCCAAACAACTATTTTTGACAACTGGTTGACAGATAAATCATAAACAAAACAAGAGACAAGAAACAAGTAAAAACTCTACAATTTTACTTGTCTATGGTATACACGAATGAAGCAAGGTTGCAAGGAGATTGGCGGGAACCTTGAAACAAGAAAGGCGCCCAATTGCAATTTATTTTGAAAAATTGTTTTAAAGAGTTAAATTTCGTCTTGTATCTTGTCTTGTGTTTGTATATAAGTTTGGTGGCAAAGTCAAGGATGGGAGGAAGTAAGAAGCGCAAAAAAGATCCTCATGACGGAGAGTCGCCGGTCGACACGTCCTCCGACACGGAAGACAACATGGAAAAATACCAGGTTTTTAAAGTATCGGGGTACTCAAGAAAGTACCCTGAAAACAGTCCAAAAAGCGAATTTATAGTTTTCCTCGCACATAAAGACGAAAAGCAGTTGTTCACTGACAAGGACCGACTTGCGATTTCACACTCGATTAGAAAACACTGTATAAATGGCATTTTACATCTAAAGCCTATAAATAAGTACAAAATTGGTATCACTTTCGATCTCTCGAATAATGCTAATGTGTTTATACAAAATAAAAAATTTATGGATGAACTGGGGTTGAAAGCTTCAATACCCGCTATAGATACCGAAGTTACGGGAGTCCTCAACTCAGTACCTATTGATCTCTCAAACAAAAGAATATTTTCTTTAATAGGCAGCTCCAGAAATGTTATACAGGTCAGGCGATTCATGCGTCGTGTGCGAAACGAGGGTGGTTCGGTCTCATATCAGCCTACTCAGACTGTCGCTGTTACCTTCGCATCGACAGAACTACCACAATACGTGTACCTTGACTCCTGGAGGCATGAGGTCAGTGTTTACGTCCCGCCAGTAAAGCAATGTTTGCATTGTCTCAAGTTTGGGCACATTGCCAAATATTGTAAGAATGCAGAAGTTTGCTCCGTCTGTACACAAAACCATAATTTTAAAAACTGCACAGAGGATCCCAAAAACGCCAAATGTAACAACTGCGGTGGTAACCACATCGCAATATCCAATACGTGTCCCCAAAAAAAACTTAAAATAGAAGAAAACAAAATTAGATCAAAAGCAACCAAATTTTCGGATTTATTTAATGAAAATTCATTCCCGCAATTAACAATGAGAAACATTGAAACACAAGTACAAAATTTGACTAAATCAGACTTTTTTATGACTATTCTAACCAATGCTATTACTAAAATCATAATTACTCAAAAAGACAAACCTATAAACTCTTCATCCATTATCCGGTGTTTGAAGTTTAAAAATCTAAGAAACTTTTTCTGAATTTTTTCAATTTTTTGTATGTAATAATCATATTGGGGATTCCATGCTTGCATGCATTTAATCACTATGTAATAACCTAAGCTGGTTGTATGCTAATGACAGTGTCAGTGTAGGCTGTATAGTTCTGTGTAGTTCTGTCTCAAGGGCTTTGGGAGGACACCGTCATTCAGGTTTTAGTGAGTATGTCCAACCTGCTGGTTCTCCCGGGCCAGTGGGTATGCAATTTTAATACTATTCCTGATGAAAAAAAAGGCTGTGTATATCAGTGTGTGTATTGATTTATAATTGTCACATTTACGTGTGTTGCAGTGCTGCTGTGCATCTTCAGCTACCTGGACGACCTCTCCTTGAGCGCGTGCGCGTGCGTGTGCGCGCGCTGGTGGCGCCTGGTGCGCGCGCGCGTGCCGCCGCCGCGCTGGGCCGCCTTCACGGCGCGCCGCTGGCCGCTGTACCGCCCGCTGCTCACCAACATCGACTGGCAAAAATTGTTTTAAAGAGTTAAATTTCGTCTTGTATCTTGTCTTGTGTTTGTATATAAGTTTGGTGGCAAAGTCAAGGATGGGAGGAAGTAAGAAGCGCAAAAAAGATCCTCATGACGGAGAGTCGCCGGTCGACACGTCCTCCGACACGGAAGACAACATGGAAAAATACCAGGTTTTTAAAGTATCGGGGTACTCAAGAAAGTACCCTGAAAACAGTCCAAAAAGCGAATTTATAGTTTTCCTCGCACATAAAGACGAAAAGCAGTTGTTCACTGACAAGGACCGACTTGCGATTTCACACTCGATTAGAAAACACTGTATAAATGGCATTTTACATCTAAAGCCTATAAATAAGTACAAAATTGGTATCACTTTCGATCTCTCGAATAATGCTAATGTGTTTATACAAAATAAAAAATTTATGGACGAACTGGGGTTGAAAGCTTCAATACCCGCTATAGATACCGAAGTTACGGGAGTCCTCAACTCAGTACCTATTGATCTCTCAAACAAAAGAATATTTTCTTTAATAGGCAGCTCCAGAAATGTTATACAGGTCAGGCGATTCATGCGTCGTGTGCGAAACGAGGGTGGTTCGGTCTCATATCAGCCTACTCAGACTGTCGCTGTTACCTTCGCATCGACAGAACTACCACAATACGTGTACCTTGACTCCTGGAGGCATGAGGTCAGTGTTTACGTCCCGCCAGTAAAGCAATGTTTGCATTGTCTCAAGTTTGGGCACATTGCCAAATATTGTAAGAATGCAGAAGTTTGCTCCGTCTGTACACAAAACCATAATTTTAAAAACTGCACAGAGGATCCCAAAAACGCCAAATGTAACAACTGCGGTGGTAACCACATCGCAATATCCAATACGTGTCCCCAAAAAAAACTTAAAATAGAAGAAAACAAAATTAGATCAAAAGCAACCAAATTTTCGGATTTATTTAATGAAAATTCATTCCCGCAATTAACAATGAGAAACATTGAAACACAAGTACAAAATTTGACTAAATCAGACTTTTTTATGACTATTCTAACCAATGC
>NW_021134396.1:0-1932 GCF_004193835.3 Ostrinia furnacalis | reverse complement strand
GATAAAGTTAAAACAGGCTGGCATATTAGATGGTGCCAGGGAATGCCAGACAAGTTGGTAACAAATATTAAGATTTAAGGTACAATTCCAAGACGGGCCGCAGACCGCAAACTGCAACCACAAACTGCAAAACACTATGAAATCGGCAGCGCGGCATTGCAGCTAACAGGATAAAAAATTAGTACAAAGTCCTATTTACCATATAAATAATTATACCTTCTTCAGATGGAATGTATCTCTTCCCAGAATCATACATACTCTCTCTTTGTACTTTTACTACAATATTGACGGTGTTTGTTCATTACCTTCATCATCAAAGAGTGATAAAACGGCAATTTCTTCTGATATGAAGTACCAAAGATGTTGACTAACTTGCTCAGGGCTGCTTTGGAAATCAATTTGTCAACACTCTCAATACCTTTTGAAAAGTGGATGTCAAGAGTTCCTTAAGGCTTTCCTCAGAGCTGGAAAGCTGGTCGTGATGTCCTTGTGTTTGTACAGAATCTTGCGTAGTAAGAGATGACGATAAACCTCCGAAACATATTTGATCTATTTTTTATTTATTTATTTAATTAATTTTCTTTGTCTTGCACTTTCTACTTTCTTAACTAACTTTTTGTCTACACCTTAACACTCTGAACGCCTTGATTTTATTTGTTTTTGTTAAAATATTTTATTTGTTTTCAAATCCTCCTCACCGCGGCGCTTATAAATCTTGTTTTTTTTTAAATATTTTTTCTTGCAACTCTCTCCAAGCATGGTGAAGATACACAAGTTTTTTTACACAGTTAGGCTCTGGTAGGATTTATAGCTTTTCCCAAAATATAATACACTCCCGAATGATGAGATTAGAGCTTTCAAGAACATTTAGTTATCTTCGCAAAATATGTTAAAAAATACTGCAAAATTTTAAGATTATTGCCTATTATTTGATAAATTTACGTCCCCGACTAAGAAAATACTTTTTTTATTGCTTCTTAATTCCACAGCCATCTTCTAAATGTTAAACAATAGGTGTTAATCACGAGATTAACTGAAAATAAATGACAAACACCGCGAATACGCACCGCTACTGCCGCGCAACGTGTTTCGATGCAAGTCGGCACGGGTTATCGTACTCCAAATAAGGTAAAAATTTATTTCCGAGTGTTTTAGAGGCAAACAAACAAAACTAAGACCTATGCGTTACAAATTTAAAACTTTGAAAAATAAGAGACACCCTAACGGTCACGGATATCCATAACATCCCTGCTTGGTAAGATGGCCCTCTCCGTCCCGCTCATACTTTTAAAATGGCTTCTTCACCTCACTTAAGCCAGAAACTTGAATTTTGGGCACATTAGAATAATATTTTTAACCAAGGTAGATAAAGTTAAAAACGGGATTCATCATCATCATCATCATCATTTCAGCCACAGGACGTCCACTGCTGAACATAGGCTTATTTCCAAAAAAAAACAAAAATTGTCGACAATTACAGCAAGAATTATTTACCAAGTGTTATACCATTTTGGAATCCTTACTAAATGCGCCAAATTATGACGTTACTTGCCACACTCGCGTAGTACAATTTTTTCCAGTACAGTCAGTTTAAACTAGGCAAAATGTTTATTTTGAAAAATTTTTTGGGAATAATGTATTTTTTTCATCCAAGTTGGAGCAGCTGGTTTTGTAATTTTGATAACAATTTAGAGAAGCATTATTCAGGGTTACATAACAAAAAAAAATTTGGAAAAAGTGAAGATTTGTGGCAACACGAGTAAAAAGACCGTCACCGGGAGTAGAATTTTTTGTTTTTTTTTAAATGCCTATTATTTTGACAAAATGCCACATAGATTTTTTTAAATATTTTTCTGATAACCAGCATAACTTGCCTCAACACCCAGTTCCGGCTTGACGTTGCATTACGGGACAGCCTGTATATTATATTAT
>NW_021134395.1:0-727 GCF_004193835.3 Ostrinia furnacalis | reverse complement strand
TGTAATTAAATGCACTGCCCTCTAATCTATAGATATAAACCAGTTAACCAAGTGCGTGTCGTGTCACGCGCAGTGTAGGGTTTCGTAGTTGCCCATCGTTACCGCAATATATTTCTGAAGCAAGCAATTAGTACTTCATCCTAACACTTTTAATGGGGAGACGCCCTAAGTTACTCGAACAAAAATTGGCTTCAATAAAGTGCTACTTTAATATTTTGCAAACGGGATTCGTTTAAATAAAAAAATAGTCTTAGAAACCCCTAAGCCATTATAAAAGACCTATCCAACGATACCCCACAGATGGGGTAGAAGATGAAAAAAAAAATCCCCACTTTATACAGGGTGTTAGGTAAATGGGTATATGAGCCGACACTAACCCATGTTAACATGGGCACATAAATGGTATGGTGAAGTCAGAAATTTGATATCATAATTTTTTTTTTTAATTTGCATACAAAATATATTTTATAAAATCCGATTTGTATGAAAATTAAAATAATTAAAATGAAGATATCAATTTTCTGACTTCACCATACCATTTATATGCCCATGTTAATATGGGCTGGGTTGGTGTCGGCTCATATACCCATTTACCTAACATCCTGTATAGGGAAACTACCCTAAAAATATTTTTTAAAATTTTGTTTTATTACTTTGTCGGCATGATTAGAATATATACCAATGGTAAAGTGGCAATACCTCCTAACTAACAATACTAATAATTTTT
>NW_021134394.1:0-1182 GCF_004193835.3 Ostrinia furnacalis | reverse complement strand
CTTAGGCTCTAAAGAATGTTTTGCTTCTTTAACACAATCTAGATAAGCTCTAATGACGTTAATTGCATCGACCCGAGTAACCCAGATGTCAAGACTATACATCTCCAAAGGACATGACGAAACCACTGCAACATTTTTCGTTTCACTAAAAGCAGTACTAAGTAATTAATGGTGTCTTGTTTCTTGCCAAATTTCGGCCTCGATAAGTCGATGCAAGTACCTCAAGTATATCAGCTGTCAGTGCATTTGCCTTTAAACAGTATTTATAAGCCAAGAAACTTCGTCTTAAAAAAAGTGGAGGGATACAGAGTTCTGCCTCCATAACATGTATCGGAGAACTCTTGATGAATCCTCCAATTATACGTAAAGCTTGATTCTGAATCCTAGGGGCCGTTCAAGTATTACGTAAGCACCAAGGGGGGTGGGGGGGTCTCTGTTTTGCTTATTTTGGATGACATGGGGGTAGGGGGGTCTAGATGATGATTACGTCATCGTTAGTTATTTACGTTTTTTCGGGGATTCCCGCAAATAATACATATTTTATAATATGCGTAGGCACTCGCTTTGAGAACTGATTAGGAGAACTACCGCACATTAGGGAAATTACCATGCGCTATTCACTTGTCTAATAATTAACTCTCGTACCGACACTGCCCATTGAAATTTGAGAGTCGTAGTCCACATATACGCGAGGCCAGCCTACCGCGCGCGTGTTTTGTTTGGATACTAAACGTATTGTAAGCATTGAAAGTTATCATTTGTTTGTTATGTTCTTTATTTCTGATTATATTTTTTGTCCCTTACTCTATGTGTATCAGTTAAACCTAATATTTTCATAAATTTTCCTATTTTAAAAATGACAATATAAAAACATTTATTACTAAAAATAAAATGAAAAATGTTTACGTAAGCATAGGGGGAGGGGGTAAGTGCATTGCTTACTTTTGATGACAAGGGGGGCGGGGGGGTAAAAAATGGTAAGAAATCTGCTTACGTAATACTTGAACGGCCCCCTATCCATCTTAGACAAATGAGTTTTTGCGCTACTCGCATACAAATAACAGCCAAAGTCAAATCTACTTCTGATAAGTGAAACATAAATTCTCCTTAAATGTCTAGGGTGAACGCCCCAACCGGATCCAGCTAAGATTTTTAAAATATTTAAGAATTTTGATGCCCTTT